>NW_028239151.1:0-155772 GCF_036417535.1 Chlamydotis macqueenii
TTAGGACAGTGAAGAGGCTGACGCGTGTGTGTCCGTAGAGCTGCTAGAAAGCGTACGTGACGAGCAGGAAGGGCTTTCAGAGCAGCCGGTTCTCGTCTTGCACAGTCGCCACACATCCGCACTTTTAGTGCCTCAGAACCCCGGACAGCTTGCAAAACACGGCTGTAACTGTCCCAGCGCAAGCTGTTCAGGAAAGCACAGAAACGCGATGTTCGCGTGCTTTTAGCGCTGCTCGCAAGAAGCCTCCGGAGCAGGCACTTCTCGTGCAGCAACAACCGTGCCTGCTACGATCTTTCCTAGCCTCTTTTCCTCCGGGCAGCCGGCTTGAGCTGATGTGAAGTGTTGGTGGGCAAATCATCCAGAGAAGCGTCGCAATGCTTCTGGGCTGTTAGCAAGAGCTTTCCTTGCTGAGCCTTTTCACGTTGGAGATTAGCTGGACATTTGCCGGTTTAGTGCCTTGTTTCTTCTGCGCAGCTTGCACAAAGCTCATTGCGGCTTTCGCGGTTCGAGTTGTGCATCGCCGGAGCTCTGCGGGAAAGAGCGAGAGAAGAGCCGCGAAAGCTCCGAGTGCGGCCAGCTCGCGTGTAGCCGCGAATGTGCGCTGTTCGCCGGTTGCAGGGCGAGTGCCTTCTGCGCGGCTGCTTCCAAGTTGACGGTAACTGCCAGCGTGCTAGCTGTGTAGGACAGTGAAGAGGCTGACGCGTGTGTGTCCGTAGAGCTGCTAGAAAGCGTACGTGACGAGCAGGAAGGGCTTTCAGAGCAGCCGGTTCTCGTCTTGCACAGTCGCCACACATCCGCACTTTTAGTGCCTCAGAACCCCGGACAGCTTGCAAAACACGGCTGTAACTGTCCCAGCGCAAGCTGTTCAGGAAAGCACAGAAACGCGATGTTCGCGTGCTTTTAGCGCTGCTCGCAAGAAGCCTCCGGAGCAGGCACTTCTCGTGCAGCAACAACCGTGCCTGCTACGATCTTTCCTAGCCTCTTTTCCTCCGGGCAGCCGGCTTGAGCTGATGTGAAGTGTTGGTGGGCAAATCATCCAGAGAAGCGTCGCAATGCTTCTGGGCTGTTAGCAAGAGCTTTCCTTGCTGAGCCTTTTCACGTTGGAGATTAGCTGGACATTTGCCGGTTTAGTGCCTTGTTTCTTCTGCGCAGCTTGCACAAAGCTCATTGCGGCTTTCGCGGTTCGAGTTGTGCATCGCCGGAGCTCTGCGGGAAAGAGCGAGAGAAGAGCCGCGAAAGCTCCGAGTGCGGCCAGCTCGCGTGTAGCCGCGAATGTGCGCTGTTCGCCGGTTGCAGGGCGAGTGCCTTCTGCGCGGCTGCTTCCAAGTTGACGGTAACTGCCAGCGTGCTAGCTGTGTAGGACAGTGAAGAGGCTGACGCGTGTGTGTCCGTAGAGCTGCTAGAAAGCGTACGTGACGAGCAGGAAGGGCTTTCAGAGCAGCCGGTTCTCGTCTTGCACAGTCGCCACACATCCGCACTTTTAGTGCCTCAGAACCCCGGACAGCTTGCAAAACACGGCTGTAACTGTCCCAGCGCAAGCTGTTCAGGAAAGCACAGAAACGCGATGTTCGCGTGCTTTTAGCGCTGCTCGCAAGAAGCCTCCGGAGCAGGCACTTCTCGTGCAGCAACAACCGTGCCTGCTACGATCTTTCCTAGCCTCTTTTCCTCCGGGCAGCCGGCTTGAGCTGATGTGAAGTGTTGGTGGGCAAATCATCCAGAGAAGCGTCGCAATGCTTCTGGGCTGTTAGCAAGAGCTTTCCTTGCTGAGCCTTTTCACGTTGGAGATTAGCTGGACATTTGCCGGTTTAGTGCCTTGTTTCTTCTGCGCAGCTTGCACAAAGCTCATTGCGGCTTTCGCGGTTCGAGTTGTGCATCGCCGGAGCTCTGCGGGAAAGAGCGAGAGAAGAGCCGCGAAAGCTCCGAGTGCGGCCAGCTCGCGTGTAGCCGCGAATGTGCGCTGTTCGCCGGTTGCAGGGCGAGTGCCTTCTGCGCGGCTGCTTCCAAGTTGACGGTAACTGCCAGCGTGCTAGCTGTGTAGGACAGTGAAGAGGCTGACGCGTGTGTGTCCGTAGAGCTGCTAGAAAGCGTACGTGACGAGCAGGAAGGGCTTTCAGAGCAGCCGGTTCTCGTCTTGCACAGTCGCCACACATCCGCACTTTTAGTGCCTCAGAACCCCGGACAGCTTGCAAAACACGGCTGTAACTGTCCCAGCGCAAGCTGTTCAGGAAAGCACAGAAACGCGATGTTCGCGTGCTTTTAGCGCTGCTCGCAAGAAGCCTCCGGAGCAGGCACTTCTCGTGCAGCAACAACCGTGCCTGCTACGATCTTTCCTAGCCTCTTTTCCTCCGGGCAGCCGGCTTGAGCTGATGTGAAGTGTTGGTGGGCAAATCATCCAGAGAAGCGTCGCAATGCTTCTGGGCTGTTAGCAAGAGCTTTCCTTGCTGAGCCTTTTCACGTTGGAGATTAGCTGGACATTTGCCGGTTTAGTGCCTTGTTTCTTCTGCGCAGCTTGCACAAAGCTCATTGCGGCTTTCGCGGTTCGAGTTGTGCATCGCCGGAGCTCTGCGGGAAAGAGCGAGAGAAGAGCCGCGAAAGCTCCGAGTGCGGCCAGCTCGCGTGTAGCCGCGAATGTGCGCTGTTCGCCGGTTGCAGGGCGACTGCCTTCTGCGCGGCTGCTTCCAAGTTGACGGTAACTGCCAGCGTGCTAGCTGTGTAGGACAGTGAAGAGGCTGACGCGTGTGTGTCCGTAGAGCTGCTAGAAAGCGTACGTGACGAGCAGGAAGGGCTTTCAGAGCAGCCGGTTCTCGTCTTGCACAGTCGCCACACATCCGCACTTTTAGTGCCTCAGAACCCCGGACAGCTTGCAAAACACGGCTGTAACTGTCCCAGCGCAAGCTGTTCAGGAAAGCACAGAACGCGATGTTCGCGTGCTTTTAGCGCTGCTCGCAAGAAGCCTCCGGAGCAGGCACTTCTCGTGCAGCAACAACCGTGCCTGCTACGATCTTTCCTAGCCTCTTTTCCTCCGGGCAGCCGGCTTGAGCTGATGTGAAGTGTTGGTGGGCAAATCATCCAGAGAAGCGTCGCAATGCTTCTGGGCTGTTAGCAAGAGCTTTCCTTGCTGAGCCTTTTCACGTTGGAGATTAGCTGGACATTTGCCGGTTTAGTGCCTTGTTTCTTCTGCGCAGCTTGCACAAAGCTCATTGCGGCTTTCGCGGTTCGAGTTGTGCATCGCCGGAGCTCTGCGGGAAAGAGCGAGAGAAGAGCCGCGAAAGCTCCGAGTGCGGCCAGCTCGCGTGTAGCCGCGAATGTGCGCTGTTCGCCGGTTGCAGGGCGAGTGCCTTCTGCGCGGCTGCTTCCAAGTTGACGGTAACTGCCAGCGTGCTAGCTGTG
This sequence comes from Chlamydotis macqueenii, assembly GCF_036417535.1. Taxonomy (NCBI): domain Eukaryota; kingdom Metazoa; phylum Chordata; class Aves; order Otidiformes; family Otididae; genus Chlamydotis; species Chlamydotis macqueenii. The sequence goes on from NW_028239151.1 coordinate 3,391, forward strand.
TCGGACAGTGAAGAGGCTGACGCGTGTGTGTCCGTAGAGCTGCTAGAAAGCGTACGTGACGAGCAGGAAGGGCTTTCAGAGCAGCCGGTTCTCGTCTTGCACAGTCGCCACACATCCGCACTTTTAGTGCCTCAGAACCCCGGACAGCTTGCAAAACACGGCTGTAACTGTCCCAGCGCAAGCTGTTCAGGAAAGCACAGAAACGCGATGTTCGCGTGCTTTTAGCGCTGCTCGCAAGAAGCCTCCGGAGCAGGCACTTCTCGTGCAGCAACAACCGTGCCTGCTACGATCTTTCCTAGCCTCTTTTCCTCCGGGCAGCCGGCTTGAGCTGATGTGAAGTGTTGGTGGGCAAATCATCCAGAGAAGCGTCGCAATGCTTCTGGGCTGTTAGCAAGAGCTTTCCTTGCTGAGCCTTTTCACGTTGGAGATTAGCTGGACATTTGCCGGTTTAGTGCCTTGTTTCTTCTGCGCAGCTTGCACAAAGCTCATTGCGGCTTTCGCGGTTCGAGTTGTGCATCGCCGGAGCTCTGCGGGAAAGAGCGAGAGAAGAGCCGCGAAAGCTCCGAGTGCGGCCAGCTCGCGTGTAGCCGCGAATGTGCGCTGTTCGCCGGTTGCAGGGCGAGTGCCTTCTGCGCGGCTGCTTCCAAGTTGACGGTAACTGCCAGCGTGCTAGCTGTGTAGGACAGTGAAGAGGCTGACGCGTGTGTGTCCGTAGAGCTGCTAGAAAGCGTACGTGACGAGCAGGAAGGGCTTTCAGAGCAGCCGGTTCTCGTCTTGCACAGTCGCCACACATCCGCACTTTTAGTGCCTCAGAACCCCGGACAGCTTGCAAAACACGGCTGTAACTGTCCCAGCGCAAGCTGTTCAGGAAAGCACAGAAACGCGATGTTCGCGTGCTTTTTAGCGCTGCTCGCAAGAAGCCTCCGGAGCAGGCACTTCTCGTGCAGCAACAACCGTGCCTGCTACGATCTTTCCTAGCCTCTTTTCCTCCGGGCAGCCGGCTTGAGCTGATGTGAAGTGTTGGTGGGCAAATCATCCAGAGAAGCGTCGCAATGCTTCTGGGCTGTTAGCAAGAGCTTTCCTTGCTGAGCCTTTTCACGTTGGAGATTAGCTGGACATTTGCCGGTTTAGTGCCTTGTTTCTTCTGCGCAGCTTGCACAAAGCTCATTGCGGCTTTCGCGGTTCGAGTTGTGCATCGCCGGAGCTCTGCGGGAAAGAGCGAGAGAAGAGCCGCGAAAGCTCCGAGTGCGGCCAGCTCGCGTGTAGCCGCGAATGTGCGCTGTTCGCCGGTTGCAGGGCGACTGCCTTCTGCGCGGCTGCTTCCAAGTTGACGGTAACTGCCAGCGTGCTAGCTGTGTAGGACAGTGAAGAGGCTGACGCGTGTGTGTCCGTAGAGCTGCTAGAAAGCGTACGTGACGAGCAGGAAGGGCTTTCAGAGCAGCCGGTTCTCGTCTTGCACAGTCGCCACACATCCGCACTTTTAGTGCCTCAGAACCCCGGACAGCTTGCAAAACACGGCTGTAACTGTCCCAGCGCAAGCTGTTCAGGAAAGCACAGAAACGCGATGTTCGCGTGCTTTTAGCGCTGCTCGCAAGAAGCCTCCGGAGCAGGCACTTCTCGTGCAGCAACAACCGTGCCTGCTACGATCTTTCCTAGCCTCTTTTCCTCCGGGCAGCCGGCTTGAGCTGATGTGAAGTGTTGGTGGGCAAATCATCCAGAGAAGCGTCGCAATGCTTCTGGGCTGTTAGCAAGAGCTTTCCTTGCTGAGCCTTTTCACGTTGGAGATTAGCTGGACATTTGCCGGTTTAGTGCCTTGTTTCTTCTGCGCAGCTTGCACAAAGCTCATTGCGGCTTTCGCGGTTCGAGTTGTGCATCGCCGGAGCTCTGCGGGAAAGAGCGAGAGAAGAGCCGCGAAAGCTCCGAGTGCGGCCAGCTCGCGTGTAGCCGCGAATGTGCGCTGTTCGCCGGTTGCAGGGCGAGTGCCTTCTGCGCGGCTGCTTCCAAGTTGACGGTAACTGCCAGCGTGCTAGCTGTGTAGGACAGTGAAGAGGCTGACGCGTGTGTGTCCGTAGAGCTGCTAGAAAGCGTACGTGACGAGCAGGAAGGGCTTTCAGAGCAGCCGGTTCTCGTCTTGCACAGTCGCCACACATCCGCACTTTTAGTGCCTCAGAACCCCGGACAGCTTGCAAAACACGGCTGTAACTGTCCCAGCGCAAGCTGTTCAGGAAAGCACAGAAACGCGATGTTCGCGTGCTTTTAGCGCTGCTCGCAAGAAGCCTCCGGAGCAGGCACTTCTCGTGCAGCAACAACCGTGCCTGCTACGATCTTTCCTAGCCTCTTTTCCTCCGGGCAGCCGGCTTGAGCTGATGTGAAGTGTTGGTGGGCAAATCATCCAGAGAAGCGTCGCAATGCTTCTGGGCTGTTAGCAAGAGCTTTCCTTGCTGAGCCTTTTCACGTTGGAGATTAGCTGGACATTTGCCGGTTTAGTGCCTTGTTTCTTCTGCGCAGCTTGCACAAAGCTCATTGCGGCTTTCGCGGTTCGAGTTGTGCATCGCCGGAGCTCTGCGGGAAAGAGCGAGAGAAGAGCCGCGAAAGCTCCGAGTGCGGCCAGCTCGCGTGTAGCCGCGAATGTGCGCTGTTCGCCGGTTGCAGGGCGAGTGCCTTCTGCGCGGCTGCTTCCAAGTTGACGGTAACTGCCAGCGTGCTAGCTGTGTAGGACAGTGAAGAGGCTGACGCGTGTGTGTCCGTAGAGCTGCTAGAAAGCGTACGTGACGAGCAGGAAGGGCTTTCAGAGCAGCCGGTTCTCGTCTTGCACAGTCGCCACACATCCGCACTTTTAGTGCCTCAGAACCCCGGACAGCTTGCAAAACACGGCTGTAACTGTCCCAGCGCAAGCTGTTCAGGAAAGCACAGAAACGCGATGTTCGCGTGCTTTTAGCGCTGCTCGCAAGAAGCCTCCGGAGCAGGCACTTCTCGTGCAGCAACAACCGTGCCTGCTACGATCTTTCCTAGCCTCTTTTCCTCCGGGCAGCCGGCTTGAGCTGATGTGAAGTGTTGGTGGGCAAATCATCCAGAGAAGCGTCGCAATGCTTCTGGGCTGTTAGCAAGAGCTTTCCTTGCTGAGCCTTTTCACGTTGGAGATTAGCTGGACATTTGCCGGTTTAGTGCCTTGTTTCTTCTGCGCAGCTTGCACAAAGCTCATTGCGGCTTTCGCGGTTCGAGTTGTGCATCGCCGGAGCTCTGCGGGAAAGAGCGAGAGAAGAGCCGCGAAAGCTCCGAGTGCGGCCAGCTCGCGTGTAGCCGCGAATGTGCGCTGTTCGCCGGTTGCAGGGCGACTGCCTTCTGCGCGGCTGCTTCCAAGTTGACGGTAACTGCCAGCGTGCTAGCTGTGTAGGACAGTGAAGAGGCTGACGCGTGTGTGTCCGTAGAGCTGCTAGAAAGCGTACGTGACGAGCAGGAAGGGCTTTCAGAGCAGCCGGTTCTCGTCTTGCACAGTCGCCACACATCCGCACTTTTAGTGCCTCAGAACCCCGGACAGCTTGCAAAACACGGCTGTAACTGTCCCAGCGCAAGCTGTTCAGGAAAGCACAGAAACGCGATGTTCGCGTGCTTTTAGCGCTGCTCGCAAGAAGCCTCCGGAGCAGGCACTTCTCGTGCAGCAACAACCGTGCCTGCTACGATCTTTCCTAGCCTCTTTTCCTCCGGGCAGCCGGCTTGAGCTGATGTGAAGTGTTGGTGGGCAAATCATCCAGAGAAGCGTCGCAATGCTTCTGGGCTGTTAGCAAGAGCTTTCCTTGCTGAGCCTTTTCACGTTGGAGATTAGCTGGACATTTGCCGGTTTAGTGCCTTGTTTCTTCTGCGCAGCTTGCACAAAGCTCATTGCGGCTTTCGCGGTTCGAGTTGTGCATCGCCGGAGCTCTGCGGGAAAGAGCGAGAGAAGAGCCGCGAAAGCTCCGAGTGCGGCCAGCTCGCGTGTAGCCGCGAATGTGCGCTGTTCGCCGGTTGCAGGGCGAGTGCCTTCTGCGCGGCTGCTTCCAAGTTGACGGTAACTGCCAGCGTGCTAGCTGTGTAGGACAGTGAAGAGGCTGACGCGTGTGTGTCCGTAGAGCTGCTAGAAAGCGTACGTGACGAGCAGGAAGGGCTTTCAGAGCAGCCGGTTCTCGTCTTGCACAGTCGCCACACATCCGCACTTTTAGTGCCTCAGAACCCCGGACAGCTTGCAAAACACGGCTGTAACTGTCCCAGCGCAAGCTGTTCAGGAAAGCACAGAAACGCGATGTTCGCGTGCTTTTAGCGCTGCTCGCAAGAAGCCTCCGGAGCAGGCACTTCTCGTGCAGCAACAACCGTGCCTGCTACGATCTTTCCTAGCCTCTTTTCCTCCGGGCAGCCGGCTTGAGCTGATGTGAAGTGTTGGTGGGCAAATCATCCAGAGAAGCGTCGCAATGCTTCTGGGCTGTTAGCAAGAGCTTTCCTTGCTGAGCCTTTTCACGTTGGAGATTAGCTGGACATTTGCCGGTTTAGTGCCTTGTTTCTTCTGCGCAGCTTGCACAAAGCTCATTGCGGCTTTCGCGGTTCGAGTTGTGCATCGCCGGAGCTCTGCGGGAAAGAGCGAGAGAAGAGCCGCGAAAGCTCCGAGTGCGGCCAGCTCGCGTGTAGCCGCGAATGTGCGCTGTTCGCCGGTTGCAGGGCGAGTGCCTTCTGCGCGGCTGCTTCCAAGTTGACGGTAACTGCCAGCGTGCTAGCTGTGTAGGACAGTGAAGAGGCTGACGCGTGTGTGTCCGTAGAGCTGCTAGAAAGCGTACGTGACGAGCAGGAAGGGCTTTCAGAGCAGCCGGTTCTCGTCTTGCACAGTCGCCACACATCCGCACTTTTTAGTGCCTCAGAACCCCGGACAGCTTGCAAAACACGGCTGTAACTGTCCCAGCGCAAGCTGTTCAGGAAAGCACAGAAACGCGATGTTCGCGTGCTTTTAGCGCTGCTCGCAAGAAGCCTCCGGAGCAGGCACTTCTCGTGCAGCAACAACCGTGCCTGCTACGATCTTTCCTAGCCTCTTTTCCTCGGGCAGCCGGCTTGAGCTGATGTGAAGTGTTGGTGGGCAAATCATCCAGAGAAGCGTCGCAATGCTTCTGGGCTGTTAGCAAGAGCTTTCCTTGCTGACCCTTTTCACGTTGGAGATTAGCTGGACATTTGCCGGTTTAGTGCCTTGTTTCTTCTGCGCAGCTTGCACAAAGCTCATTGCGGCTTTCGCGGTTCGAGTTGTGCATCGCCGGAGCTCTGCGGGAAAGAGCGAGAGAAGAGCCGCGAAAGCTCCGAGTGCGGCCAGCTCGCGTGTAGCCGCGAATGTGCGCTGTTCGCCGGTTGCAGGGCGACTGCCTTCTGCGCGGCTGCTTCCAAGTTGACGGTAACTGCCAGCGTGCTAGCTGTGTAGGACAGTGAAGAGGCTGACGCGTGTGTGTCCGTAGAGCTGCTAGAAAGCGTACGTGAAGAGCAGGAAGGGCTTTCAGAGCAGCCGGTTCTCGTCTTGCACAGTCGCCACACATCCGCACTTTTAGTGCCTCAGAACCCCGGACAGCTTGCAAAACACGGCTGTAACTGTCCCAGCGCAAGCTGTTCAGGAAAGCACAGAAACGCGATGTTCGCGTGCTTTTAGCGCTGCTCGCAAGAAGCCTCCGGAGCAGGCACTTCTCGTGCAGCAACAACCGTGCCTGCTACGATCTTTCCTAGCCTCTTTTCCTCCGGGCAGCCGGCTTGAGCTGATGTGAAGTGTTGGTGGGCAAATCATCCAGAGAAGCGTCGCAATGCTTCTGGGCTGTTAGCAAGAGCTTTCCTTGCTGAGCCTTTTCACGTTGGAGATTAGCTGGACATTTGCCGGTTTAGTGCCTTGTTTCTTCTGCGCAGCTTGCACAAAGCTCATTGCGGCTTTCGCGGTTCGAGTTGTGCATCGCCGGAGCTCTGCGGGAAAGAGCGAGAGAAGAGCCGCGAAAGCTCCGAGTGCGGCCAGCTCGCGTGTAGCCGCGAATGTGCGCTGTTCGCCGGTTGCAGGGCGAGTGCCTTCTGCGCGGCTGCTTCCAAGTTGACGGTAACTGCCAGCGTGCTAGCTGTGTAGGACAGTGAAGAGGCTGACGCGTGTGTGTCCGTAGAGCTGCTAGAAAGCGTACGTGACGAGCAGGAAGGGCTTTCAGAGCAGCCGGTTCTCGTCTTGCACAGTCGCCACACATCCGCACTTTTAGTGCCTCAGAACCCCGGACAGCTTGCAAAACACGGCTGTAACTGTCCCAGCGCAAGCTGTTCAGGAAAGCACAGAAACGCGATGTTCGCGTGCTTTTAGCGCTGCTCGCAAGAAGCCTCCGGAGCAGGCACTTCTCGTGCAGCAACAACCGTGCCTGCTACGATCTTTCCTAGCCTCTTTCCTCCGGGCAGCCGGCTTGAGCTGATGTGAAGTGTTGGTGGGCAAATCATCCAGAGAAGCGTCGCAATGCTTCTGGGCTGTTAGCAAGAGCTTTCCTTGCTGAGCCTTTTCACGTTGGAGATTAGCTGGACATTTGCCGGTTTAGTGCCTTGTTTCTTCTGCGCAGCTTGCACAAAGCTCATTGCGGCTTTCGCGGTTCGAGTTGTGCATCGCCGGAGCTCTGCGGGAAAGAGCGAGAGAAGAGCCGCGAAAGCTCCGAGTGCGGCCAGCTCGCGTGTAGCCGCGAATGTGCGCTGTTCGCCGGTTGCAGGGCGACTGCCTTCTGCGCGGCTGCTTCCAAGTTGACGGTAACTGCCAGCGTGCTAGCTGTGTAGGACAGTGAAGAGGCTGACGCGTGTGTGTCCGTAGAGCTGCTAGAAAGCGTACGTGAAGAGCAGGAAGGGCTTTCAGAGCAGCCGGTTCTCGTCTTGCACAGTCGCCACACATCCGCACTTTTAGTGCCTCAGAACCCCGGACAGCTTGCAAAACACGGCTGTAACTGTCCCAGCGCAAGCTGTTCAGGAAAGCACAGAAACGCGATGTTCGCGTGCTTTTAGCGCTGCTCGCAAGAAGCCTCCGGAGCAGGCACTTCTCGTGCAGCAACAACCGTGCCTGCTACGATCTTTCCTAGCCTCTTTTCCTCCGGGCAGCCGGCTTGAGCTGATGTGAAGTGTTGGTGGGCAAATCATCCAGAGAAGCGTCGCAATGCTTCTGGGCTGTTAGCAAGAGCTTTCCTTGCTGAGCCTTTTCACGTTGGAGATTAGCTGGACATTTGCCGGTTTAGTGCCTTGTTTCTTCTGCGCAGCTTGCACAAAGCTCATTGCGGCTTTCGCGGTTCGAGTTGTGCATCGCCGGAGCTCTGCGGGAAAGAGCGAGAGAAGAGCCGCGAAAGCTCCGAGTGCGGCCAGCTCGCGTGTAGCCGCGAATGTGCGCTGTTCGCCGGTTGCAGGGCGAGTGCCTTCTGCGCGGCTGCTTCCAAGTTGACGGTAACTGCCAGCGTGCTAGCTGTGTAGGACAGTGAAGAGGCTGACGCGTGTGTGTCCGTAGAGCTGCTAGAAAGCGTACGTGACGAGCAGGAAGGGCTTTCAGAGCAGCCGGTTCTCGTCTTGGACAGTCGCCACACATCCGCACTTTTAGTGCCTCAGAACCCCGGACAGCTTGCAAAACACGGCTGTAACTGTCCCAGCGCAAGCTGTTCAGGAAAGCACAGAAACGCGATGTTCGCGTGCTTTTAGCGCTGCTCGCAAGAAGCCTCCGGAGCAGGCACTTCTCGTGCAGCAACAACCGTGCCTGCTACGATCTTTCCTAGCCTCTTTTCCTCCGGGCAGCCGGCTTGAGCTGATGTGAAGTGTTGGTGGGCAAATCATCCAGAGAAGCGTCGCAATGCTTCTGGGCTGTTAGCAAGAGCTTTCCTTGCTGAGCCTTTTCACGTTGGAGATTAGCTGGACATTTGCCGGTTTAGTGCCTTGTTTCTTCTGCGCAGCTTGCACAAAGCTCATTGCGGCTTTCGCGGTTCGAGTTGTGCATCGCCGGAGCTCTGCGGGAAAGAGCGAGAGAAGAGCCGCGAAAGCTCCGAGTGCGGCCAGCTCGCGTGTAGCCGCGAATGTGCGCTGTTCGCCGGTTGCAGGGCGAGTGCCTTCTGCGCGGCTGCTTCCAAGTTGACGGTAACTGCCAGCGTGCTAGCTGTGTCGGACAGTGAAGAGGCTGACGCGTGTGTGTCCGTAGAGCTGCTAGAAAGCGTACGTGACGAGCAGGAAGGGCTTTCAGAGCAGCCGGTTCTCGTCTTGCACAGTCGCCACACATCCGCACTTTTAGTGCCTCAGAACCCCGGACAGCTTGCAAAACACGGCTGTAACTGTCCCAGCGCAAGCTGTTCAGGAAAGCACAGAAACGCGATGTTCGCGTGCTTTTAGCGCTGCTCGCAAGAAGCCTCCGGAGCAGGCACTTCTCGTGCAGCAACAACCGTGCCTGCTACGATCTTTCCTAGCCTCTTTTCCTCCGGGCAGCCGGCTTGAGCTGATGTGAAGTGTTGGTGGGCAAATCATCCAGAGAAGCGTCGCAATGCTTCTGGGCTGTTAGCAAGAGCTTTCCTTGCTGACCCTTTTCACGTTGGAGATTAGCTGGACATTTGCCGGTTTAGTGCCTTGTTTCTTCTGCGCAGCTTGCACAAAGCTCATTGCGGCTTTCGCGGTTCGAGTTGTGCATCGCCGGAGCTCTGCGGGAAAGAGCGAGAGAAGAGCCGCGAAAGCTCCGAGTGCGGCCAGCTCGCGTGTAGCCGCGAATGTGCGCTGTTCGCCGGTTGCAGGGCGAGTGCCTTCTGCGCGGCTGCTTCCAAGTTGACGGTAACTGCCAGCGTGCTAGCTGTGTAGGACAGTGAAGAGGCTGACGCGTGTGTGTCCGTAGAGCTGCTAGAAAGCGTACGTGACGAGCAGGAAGGGCTTTCAGAGCAGCCGGTTCTCGTCTTGCACAGTCGCCACACATCCGCACTTTTAGTGCCTCAGAACCCCGGACAGCTTGCAAAACACGGCTGTAACTGTCCCAGCGCAAGCTGTTCAGGAAAGCACAGAAACGCGATGTTCGCGTGCTTTTAGCGCTGCTCGCAAGAAGCCTCCGGAGCAGGCACTTCTCGTGCAGCAACAACCGTGCCTGCTACGATCTTTCCTAGCCTCTTTTCCTCCGGGCAGCCGGCTTGAGCTGATGTGAAGTGTTGGTGGGCAAATCATCCAGAGAAGCGTCGCAATGCTTCTGGGCTGTTAGCAAGAGCTTTCCTTGCTGACCCTTTTCACGTTGGAGATTAGCTGGACATTTGCCGGTTTAGTGCCTTGTTTCTTCTGCGCAGCTTGCACAAAGCTCATTGCGGCTTTCGCGGTTCGAGTTGTGCATCGCCGGAGCTCTGCGGGAAAGAGCGAGAGAAGAGCCGCGAAAGCTCCGAGTGCGGCCAGCTCGCGTGTAGCCGCGAATGTGCGCTGTTCGCCGGTTGCAGGGCGACTGCCTTCTGCGCGGCTGCTTCCAAGTTGACGGTAACTGCCAGCGTGCTAGCTGTGTAGGACAGTGAAGAGGCTGACGCGTGTGTGTCCGTAGAGCTGCTAGAAAGCGTACGTGAAGAGCAGGAAGGGCTTTCAGAGCAGCCGGTTCTCGTCTTGCACAGTCGCCACACATCCGCACTTTTAGTGCCTCAGAACCCCGGACAGCTTGCAAAACACGGCTGTAACTGTCCCAGCGCAAGCTGTTCAGGAAAGCACAGAAACGCGATGTTCGCGTGCTTTTAGCGCTGCTCGCAAGAAGCCTCCGGAGCAGGCACTTCTCGTGCAGCAACAACCGTGCCTGCTACGATCTTTCCTAGCCTCTTTTCCTCCGGGCAGCCGGCTTGAGCTGATGTGAAGTGTTGGTGGGCAAATCATCCAGAGAAGCGTCGCAATGCTTCTGGGCTGTTAGCAAGAGCTTTCCTTGCTGAGCCTTTTCACGTTGGAGATTAGCTGGACATTTGCCGGTTTAGTGCCTTGTTTCTTCTGCGCAGCTTGCACAAAGCTCATTGCGGCTTTCGCGGTTCGAGTTGTGCATCGCCGGAGCTCTGCGGGAAAGAGCGAGAGAAGAGCCGCGAAAGCTCCGAGTGCGGCCAGCTCGCGTGTAGCCGCGAATGTGCGCTGTTCGCCGGTTGCAGGGCGACTGCCTTCTGCGCGGCTGCTTCCAAGTTGACGGTAACTGCCAGCGTGCTAGCTGTGTAGGACAGTGAAGAGGCTGACGCGTGTGTGTCCGTAGAGCTGCTAGAAAGCGTACGTGACGAGCAGGAAGGGCTTTCAGAGCAGCCGGTTCTCGTCTTGCACAGTCGCCACACATCCGCACTTTTAGTGCCTCAGAACCCCGGACAGCTTGCAAAACACGGCTGTAACTGTCCCAGCGCAAGCTGTTCAGGAAAGCACAGAAACGCGATGTTCGCGTGCTTTTAGCGCTGCTCGCAAGAAGCCTCCGGAGCAGGCACTTCTCGTGCAGCAACAACCGTGCCTGCTACGATCTTTCCTAGCCTCTTTTCCTCCGGGCAGCCGGCTTGAGCTGATGTGAAGTGTTGGTGGGCAAATCATCCAGAGAAGCGTCGCAATGCTTCTGGGCTGTTAGCAAGAGCTTTCCTTGCTGAGCCTTTTCACGTTGGAGATTAGCTGGACATTTGCCGGTTTAGTGCCTTGTTTCTTCTGCGCAGCTTGCACAAAGCTCATTGCGGCTTTCGCGGTTCGAGTTGTGCATCGCCGGAGCTCTGCGGGAAAGAGCGAGAGAAGAGCCGCGAAAGCTCCGAGTGCGGCCAGCTCGCGTGTAGCCGCGAATGTGCGCTGTTCGCCGGTTGCAGGGCGACTGCCTTCTGCGCGGCTGCTTCCAAGTTGACGGTAACTGCCAGCGTGCTAGCTGTGTAGGACAGTGAAGAGGCTGACGCGTGTGTGTCCGTAGAGCTGCTAGAAAGCGTACGTGAAGAGCAGGAAGGGCTTTCAGAGCAGCCGGTTCTCGTCTTGCACAGTCGCCACACATCCGCACTTTTAGTGCCTCAGAACCCCGGACAGCTTGCAAAACACGGCTGTAACTGTCCCAGCGCAAGCTGTTCAGGAAAGCACAGAAACGCGATGTTCGCGTGCTTTTAGCGCTGCTCGCAAGAAGCCTCCGGAGCAGGCACTTCTCGTGCAGCAACAACCGTGCCTGCTACGATCTTTCCTAGCCTCTTTTCCTCCGGGCAGCCGGCTTGAGCTGATGTGAAGTGTTGGTGGGCAAATCATCCAGAGAAGCGTCGCAATGCTTCTGGGCTGTTAGCAAGAGCTTTCCTTGCTGAGCCTTTTCACGTTGGAGATTAGCTGGACATTTGCCGGTTTAGTGCCTTGTTTCTTCTGCGCAGCTTGCACAAAGCTCATTGCGGCTTTCGCGGTTCGAGTTGTGCATCGCCGGAGCTCTGCGGGAAAGAGCGAGAGAAGAGCCGCGAAAGCTCCGAGTGCGGCCAGCTCGCGTGTAGCCGCGAATGTGCGCTGTTCGCCGGTTGCAGGGCGAGTGCCTTCTGCGCGGCTGCTTCCAAGTTGACGGTAACTGCCAGCGTGCTAGCTGTGTAGGACAGTGAAGAGGCTGACGCGTGTGTGTCCGTAGAGCTGCTAGAAAGCGTACGTGACGAGCAGGAAGGGCTTTCAGAGCAGCCGGTTCTCGTCTTGGACAGTCGCCACACATCCGCACTTTTAGTGCCTCAGAACCCCGGACAGCTTGCAAAACACGGCTGTAACTGTCCCAGCGCAAGCTGTTCAGGAAAGCACAGAAACGCGATGTTCGCGTGCTTTTAGCGCTGCTCGCAAGAAGCCTCCGGAGCAGGCACTTCTCGTGCAGCAACAACCGTGCCTGCTACGATCTTTCCTAGCCTCTTTTCCTCCGGGCAGCCGGCTTGAGCTGATGTGAAGTGTTGGTGGGCAAATCATCCAGAGAAGCGTCGCAATGCTTCTGGGCTGTTAGCAAGAGCTTTCCTTGCTGAGCCTTTTCACGTTGGAGATTAGCTGGACATTTGCCGGTTTAGTGCCTTGTTTCTTCTGCGCAGCTTGCACAAAGCTCATTGCGGCTTTCGCGGTTCGAGTTGTGCATCGCCGGAGCTCTGCGGGAAAGAGCGAGAGAAGAGCCGCGAAAGCTCCGAGTGCGGCCAGCTCGCGTGTAGCCGCGAATGTGCGCTGTTCGCCGGTTGCAGGGCGAGTGCCTTCTGCGCGGCTGCTTCCAAGTTGACGGTAACTGCCAGCGTGCTAGCTGTGTCGGACAGTGAAGAGGCTGACGCGTGTGTGTCCGTAGAGCTGCTAGAAAGCGTACGTGACGAGCAGGAAGGGCTTTCAGAGCAGCCGGTTCTCGTCTTGCACAGTCGCCACACATCCGCACTTTTAGTGCCTCAGAACCCCGGACAGCTTGCAAAACACGGCTGTAACTGTCCCAGCGCAAGCTGTTCAGGAAAGCACAGAAACGCGATGTTCGCGTGCTTTTAGCGCTGCTCGCAAGAAGCCTCCGGAGCAGGCACTTCTCGTGCAGCAACAACCGTGCCTGCTACGATCTTTCCTAGCCTCTTTTCCTCCGGGCAGCCGGCTTGAGCTGATGTGAAGTGTTGGTGGGCAAATCATCCAGAGAAGCGTCGCAATGCTTCTGGGCTGTTAGCAAGAGCTTTCCTTGCTGACCCTTTTCACGTTGGAGATTAGCTGGACATTTGCCGGTTTAGTGCCTTGTTTCTTCTGCGCAGCTTGCACAAAGCTCATTGCGGCTTTCGCGGTTCGAGTTGTGCATCGCCGGAGCTCTGCGGGAAAGAGCGAGAGAAGAGCCGCGAAAGCTCCGAGTGCGGCCAGCTCGCGTGTAGCCGCGAATGTGCGCTGTTCGCCGGTTGCAGGGCGAGTGCCTTCTGCGCGGCTGCTTCCAAGTTGACGGTAACTGCCAGCGTGCTAGCTGTGTAGGACAGTGAAGAGGCTGACGCGTGTGTGTCCGTAGAGCTGCTAGAAAGCGTACGTGACGAGCAGGAAGGGCTTTCAGAGCAGCCGGTTCTCGTCTTGGACAGTCGCCACACATCCGCACTTTTAGTGCCTCAGAACCCCGGACAGCTTGCAAAACACGGCTGTAACTGTCCCAGCGCAAGCTGTTCAGGAAAGCACAGAAACGCGATGTTCGCGTGCTTTTAGCGCTGCTCGCAAGAAGCCTCCGGAGCAGGCACTTCTCGTGCAGCAACAACCGTGCCTGCTACGATCTTTCCTAGCCTCTTTTCCTCCGGGCAGCCGGCTTGAGCTGATGTGAAGTGTTGGTGGGCAAATCATCCAGAGAAGCGTCGCAATGCTTCTGGGCTGTTAGCAAGAGCTTTCCTTGCTGAGCCTTTTCACGTTGGAGATTAGCTGGACATTTGCCGGTTTAGTGCCTTGTTTCTTCTGCGCAGCTTGCACAAAGCTCATTGCGGCTTTCGCGGTTCGAGTTGTGCATCGCCGGAGCTCTGCGGGAAAGAGCGAGAGAAGAGCCGCGAAAGCTCCGAGTGCGGCCAGCTCGCGTGTAGCCGCGAATGTGCGCTGTTCGCCGGTTGCAGGGCGAGTGCCTTCTGCGCGGCTGCTTCCAAGTTGACGGTAAGTGCCAGCGTGCTAGCTGTGTAGGACAGTGAAGAGGCTGACGCGTGTGTGTCCGTAGAGCTGCTAGAAAGCGTACGTGACGAGCAGGAAGGGCTTTCAGAGCAGCCGGTTCTCGTCTTGCACAGTCGCCACACATCCGCACTTTTAGTGCCTCAGAACCCCGGACAGCTTGCAAAACACGGCTGTAACTGTCCCAGCGCAAGCTGTTCAGGAAAGCACAGAAACGCGATGTTCGCGTGCTTTTAGCGCTGCTCGCAAGAAGCCTCCGGAGCAGGCACTTCTCGTGCAGCAACAACCGTGCCTGCTACGATCTTTCCTAGCCTCTTTTCCTCCGGGCAGCCGGCTTGAGCTGATGTGAAGTGTTGGTGGGCAAATCATCCAGAGAAGCGTCGCAATGCTTCTGGGCTGTTAGCAAGAGCTTTCCTTGCTGAGCCTTTTCACGTTGGAGATTAGCTGGACATTTGCCGGTTTAGTGCCTTGTTTCTTCTGCGCAGCTTGCACAAAGCTCATTGCGGCTTTCGCGGTTCGAGTTGTGCATCGCCGGAGCTCTGCGGGAAAGAGCGAGAGAAGAGCCGCGAAAGCTCCGAGTGCGGCCAGCTCGCGTGTAGCCGCGAATGTGCGCTGTTCGCCGGTTGCAGGGCGACTGCCTTCTGCGCGGCTGCTTCCAAGTTGACGGTAACTGCCAGCGTGCTAGCTGTGTAGGACAGTGAAGAGGCTGACGCGTGTGTGTCCGTAGAGCTGCTAGAAAGCGTACGTGACGAGCAGGAAGGGCTTTCAGAGCAGCCGGTTCTCGTCTTGCACAGTCGCCACACATCCGCACTTTTAGTGCCTCAGAACCCCGGACAGCTTGCAAAACACGGCTGTAACTGTCCCAGCGCAAGCTGTTCAGGAAAGCACAGAAACGCGATGTTCGCGTGCTTTTAGCGCTGCTCGCAAGAAGCCTCCGGAGCAGGCACTTCTCGTGCAGCAACAACCGTGCCTGCTACGATCTTTCCTAGCCTCTTTTCCTCCGGGCAGCCGGCTTGAGCTGATGTGAAGTGTTGGTGGGCAAATCATCCAGAGAAGCGTCGCAATGCTTCTGGGCTGTTAGCAAGAGCTTTCCTTGCTGAGCCTTTTCACGTTGGAGATTAGCTGGACATTTGCCGGTTTAGTGCCTTGTTTCTTCTGCGCAGCTTGCACAAAGCTCATTGCGGCTTTCGCGGTTCGAGTTGTGCATCGCCGGAGCTCTGCGGGAAAGAGCGAGAGAAGAGCCGCGAAAGCTCCGAGTGCGGCCAGCTCGCGTGTAGCCGCGAATGTGCGCTGTTCGCCGGTTGCAGGGCGAGTGCCTTCTGCGCGGCTGCTTCCAAGTTGACGGTAACTGCCAGCGTGCTAGCTGTGTAGGACAGTGAAGAGGCTGACGCGTGTGTGTCCGTAGAGCTGCTAGAAAGCGTACGTGACGAGCAGGAAGGGCTTTCAGAGCAGCCGGTTCTCGTCTTGCACAGTCGCCACACATCCGCACTTTTAGTGCCTCAGAACCCCGGACAGCTTGCAAAACACGGCTGTAACTGTCCCAGCGCAAGCTGTTCAGGAAAGCACAGAAACGCGATGTTCGCGTGCTTTTAGCGCTGCTCGCAAGAAGCCTCCGGAGCAGGCACTTCTCGTGCAGCAACAACCGTGCCTGCTACGATCTTTCCTAGCCTCTTTTCCTCCGGGCAGCCGGCTTGAGCTGATGTGAAGTGTTGGTGGGCAAATCATCCAGAGAAGCGTCGCAATGCTTCTGGGCTGTTAGCAAGAGCTTTCCTTGCTGAGCCTTTTCACGTTGGAGATTAGCTGGACATTTGCCGGTTTAGTGCCTTGTTTCTTCTGCGCAGCTTGCACAAAGCTCATTGCGGCTTTCGCGGTTCGAGTTGTGCATCGCCGGAGCTCTGCGGGAAAGAGCGAGAGAAGAGCCGCGAAAGCTCCGAGTGCGGCCAGCTCGCGTGTAGCCGCGAATGTGCGCTGTTCGCCGGTTGCAGGGCGAGTGCCTTCTGCGCGGCTGCTTCCAAGTTGACGGTAACTGCCAGCGTGCTAGCTGTGTCGGACAGTGAAGAGGCTGACGCGTGTGTGTCCGTAGAGCTGCTAGAAAGCGTACGTGACGAGCAGGAAGGGCTTTCAGAGCAGCCGGTTCTCGTCTTGCACAGTCGCCACACATCCGCACTTTTAGTGCCTCAGAACCCCGGACAGCTTGCAAAACACGGCTGTAACTGTCCCAGCGCAAGCTGTTCAGGAAAGCACAGAAACGCGATGTTCGCGTGCTTTTAGCGCTGCTCGCAAGAAGCCTCCGGAGCAGGCACTTCTCGTGCAGCAACAACCGTGCCTGCTACGATCTTTCCTAGCCTCTTTTCCTCCGGGCAGCCGGCTTGAGCTGATGTGAAGTGTTGGTGGGCAAATCATCCAGAGAAGCGTCGCAATGCTTCTGGGCTGTTAGCAAGAGCTTTCCTTGCTGAGCCTTTTCACGTTGGAGATTAGCTGGACATTTGCCGGTTTAGTGCCTTGTTTCTTCTGCGCAGCTTGCACAAAGCTCATTGCGGCTTTCGCGGTTCGAGTTGTGCATCGCCGGAGCTCTGCGGGAAAGAGCGAGAGAAGAGCCGCGAAAGCTCCGAGTGCGGCCAGCTCGCGTGTAGCCGCGAATGTGCGCTGTTCGCCGGTTGCAGGGCGAGTGCCTTCTGCGCGGCTGCTTCCAAGTTGACGGTAACTGCCAGCGTGCTAGCTGTGTAGGACAGTGAAGAGGCTGACGCGTGTGTGTCCGTAGAGCTGCTAGAAAGCGTACGTGACGAGCAGGAAGGGCTTTCAGAGCAGCCGGTTCTCGTCTTGCACAGTCGCCACACATCCGCACTTTTAGTGCCTCAGAACCCCGGACAGCTTGCAAAACACGGCTGTAACTGTCCCAGCGCAAGCTGTTCAGGAAAGCACAGAAACGCGATGTTCGCGTGCTTTTAGCGCTGCTCGCAAGAAGCCTCCGGAGCAGGCACTTCTCGTGCAGCAACAACCGTGCCTGCTACGATCTTTCCTAGCCTCTTTTCCTCCGGGCAGCCGGCTTGAGCTGATGTGAAGTGTTGGTGGGCAAATCATCCAGAGAAGCGTCGCAATGCTTCTGGGCTGTTAGCAAGAGCTTTCCTTGCTGAGCCTTTTCACGTTGGAGATTAGCTGGACATTTGCCGGTTTAGTGCCTTGTTTCTTCTGCGCAGCTTGCACAAAGCTCATTGCGGCTTTCGCGGTTCGAGTTGTGCATCGCCGGAGCTCTGCGGGAAAGAGCGAGAGAAGAGCCGCGAAAGCTCCGAGTGCGGCCAGCTCGCGTGTAGCCGCGAATGTGCGCTGTTCGCCGGTTGCAGGGCGAGTGCCTTCTGCGCGGCTGCTTCCAAGTTGACGGTAACTGCCAGCGTGCTAGCTGTGTAGGACAGTGAAGAGGCTGACGCGTGTGTGTCCGTAGAGCTGCTAGAAAGCGTACGTGACGAGCAGGAAGGGCTTTCAGAGCAGCCGGTTCTCGTCTTGCACAGTCGCCACACATCCGCACTTTTAGTGCCTCAGAACCCCGGACAGCTTGCAAAACACGGCTGTAACTGTCCCAGCGCAAGCTGTTCAGGAAAGCACAGAAACGCGATGTTCGCGTGCTTTTAGCGCTGCTCGCAAGAAGCCTCCGGAGCAGGCACTTCTCGTGCAGCAACAACCGTGCCTGCTACGATCTTTCCTAGCCTCTTTTCCTCCGGGCAGCCGGCTTGAGCTGATGTGAAGTGTTGGTGGGCAAATCATCCAGAGAAGCGTCGCAATGCTTCTGGGCTGTTAGCAAGAGCTTTCCTTGCTGAGCCTTTTCACGTTGGAGATTAGCTGGACATTTGCCGGTTTAGTGCCTTGTTTCTTCTGCGCAGCTTGCACAAAGCTCATTGCGGCTTTCGCGGTTCGAGTTGTGCATCGCCGGAGCTCTGCGGGAAAGAGCGAGAGAAGAGCCGCGAAAGCTCCGAGTGCGGCCAGCTCGCGTGTAGCCGCGAATGTGCGCTGTTCGCCGGTTGCAGGGCGAGTGCCTTCTGCGCGGCTGCTTCCAAGTTGACGGTAACTGCCAGCGTGCTAGCTGTGTAGGACAGTGAAGAGGCTGACGCGTGTGTGTCCGTAGAGCTGCTAGAAAGCGTACGTGACGAGCAGGAAGGGCTTTCAGAGCAGCCGGTTCTCGTCTTGCACAGTCGCCACACATCCGCACTTTTAGTGCCTCAGAACCCCGGACAGCTTGCAAAACACGGCTGTAACTGTCCCAGCGCAAGCTGTTCAGGAAAGCACAGAAACGCGATGTTCGCGTGCTTTTAGCGCTGCTCGCAAGAAGCCTCCGGAGCAGGCACTTCTCGTGCAGCAACAACCGTGCCTGCTACGATCTTTCCTAGCCTCTTTTCCTCCGGGCAGCCGGCTTGAGCTGATGTGAAGTGTTGGTGGGCAAATCATCCAGAGAAGCGTCGCAATGCTTCTGGGCTGTTAGCAAGAGCTTTCCTTGCTGAGCCTTTTCACGTTGGAGATTAGCTGGACATTTGCCGGTTTAGTGCCTTGTTTCTTCTGCGCAGCTTGCACAAAGCTCATTGCGGCTTTCGCGGTTCGAGTTGTGCATCGCCGGAGCTCTGCGGGAAAGAGCGAGAGAAGAGCCGCGAAAGCTCCGAGTGCGGCCAGCTCGCGTGTAGCCGCGAATGTGCGCTGTTCGCCGGTTGCAGGGCGAGTGCCTTCTGCGCGGCTGCTTCCAAGTTGACGGTAACTGCCAGCGTGCTAGCTGTGTAGGACAGTGAAGAGGCTGACGCGTGTGTGTCCGTAGAGCTGCTAGAAAGCGTACGTGACGAGCAGGAAGGGCTTTCAGAGCAGCCGGTTCTCGTCTTGCACAGTCGCCACACATCCGCACTTTTAGTGCCTCAGAACCCCGGACAGCTTGCAAAACACCGGCTGTAACTGTCCCAGCGCAAGCTGTTCAGGAAAGCACAGAAACGCGATGTTCGCGTGCTTTTAGCGCTGCTCGCAAGAAGCCTCCGGAGCAGGCACTTCTCGTGCAGCAACAACCGTGCCTGCTACGATCTTTCCTAGCCTCTTTTCCTCCGGGCAGCCGGCTTGAGCTGATGTGAAGTGTTGGTGGGCAAATCATCCAGAGAAGCGTCGCAATGCTTCTGGGCTGTTAGCAAGAGCTTTCCTTGCTGAGCCTTTTCACGTTGGAGATTAGCTGGACATTTGCCGGTTTAGTGCCTTGTTTCTTCTGCGCAGCTTGCACAAAGCTCATTGCGGCTTTCGCGGTTCGAGTTGTGCATCGCCGGAGCTCTGCGGGAAAGAGCGAGAGAAGAGCCGCGAAAGCTCCGAGTGCGGCCAGCTCGCGTGTAGCCGCGAATGTGCGCTGTTCGCCGGTTGCAGGGCGAGTGCCTTCTGCGCGGCTGCTTCCAAGTTGACGGTAACTGCCAGCGTGCTAGCTGTGTAGGACAGTGAAGAGGCTGACGCGTGTGTGTCCGTAGAGCTGCTAGAAAGCGTACGTGACGAGCAGGAAGGGCTTTCAGAGCAGCCGGTTCTCGTCTTGCACAGTCGCCACACATCCGCACTTTTAGTGCCTCAGAACCCCGGACAGCTTGCAAAACACGGCTGTAACTGTCCCAGCGCAAGCTGTTCAGGAAAGCACAGAAACGCGATGTTCGCGTGCTTTTAGCGCTGCTCGCAAGAAGCCTCCGGAGCAGGCACTTCTCGTGCAGCAACAACCGTGCCTGCTACGATCTTTCCTAGCCTCTTTTCCTCCGGGCAGCCGGCTTGAGCTGATGTGAAGTGTTGGTGGGCAAATCATCCAGAGAAGCGTCGCAATGCTTCTGGGCTGTTAGCAAGAGCTTTCCTTGCTGAGCCTTTTCACGTTGGAGATTAGCTGGACATTTGCCGGTTTAGTGCCTTGTTTCTTCTGCGCAGCTTGCACAAAGCTCATTGCGGCTTTCGCGGTTCGAGTTGTGCATCGCCGGAGCTCTGCGGGAAAGAGCGAGAGAAGAGCCGCGAAAGCTCCGAGTGCGGCCAGCTCGCGTGTAGCCGCGAATGTGCGCTGTTCGCCGGTTGCAGGGCGACTGCCTTCTGCGCGGCTGCTTCCAAGTTGACGGTAACTGCCAGCGTGCTAGCTGTGTAGGACAGTGAAGAGGCTGACGCGTGTGTGTCCGTAGAGCTGCTAGAAAGCGTACGTGACGAGCAGGAAGGGCTTTCAGAGCAGCCGGTTCTCGTCTTGCACAGTCGCCACACATCCGCACTTTTAGTGCCTCAGAACCCCGGACAGCTTGCAAAACACCGGCTGTAACTGTCCCAGCGCAAGCTGTTCAGGAAAGCACAGAAACGCGATGTTCGCGTGCTTTTAGCGCTGCTCGCAAGAAGCCTCCGGAGCAGGCACTTCTCGTGCAGCAACAACCGTGCCTGCTACGATCTTTCCTAGCCTCTTTTCCTCCGGGCAGCCGGCTTGAGCTGATGTGAAGTGTTGGTGGGCAAATCATCCAGAGAAGCGTCGCAATGCTTCTGGGCTGTTAGCAAGAGCTTTCCTTGCTGAGCCTTTTCACGTTGGAGATTAGCTGGACATTTGCCGGTTTAGTGCCTTGTTTCTTCTGCGCAGCTTGCACAAAGCTCATTGCGGCTTTCGCGGTTCGAGTTGTGCATCGCCGGAGCTCTGCGGGAAAGAGCGAGAGAAGAGCCGCGAAAGCTCCGAGTGCGGCCAGCTCGCGTGTAGCCGCGAATGTGCGCTGTTCGCCGGTTGCAGGGCGACTGCCTTCTGCGCGGCTGCTTCCAAGTTGACGGTAAGTGCCAGCGTGCTAGCTGTGTAGGACAGTGAAGAGGCTGACGCGTGTGTGTCCGTAGAGCTGCTAGAAAGCGTACGTGACGAGCAGGAAGGGCTTTCAGAGCAGCCGGTTCTCGTCTTGCACAGTCGCCACACATCCGCACTTTTAGTGCCTCAGAACCCCGGACAGCTTGCAAAACACGGCTGTAACTGTCCCAGCGCAAGCTGTTCAGGAAAGCACAGAAACGCGATGTTCGCGTGCTTTTAGCGCTGCTCGCAAGAAGCCTCCGGAGCAGGCACTTCTCGTGCAGCAACAACCGTGCCTGCTACGATCTTTCCTAGCCTCTTTTCCTCCGGGCAGCCGGCTTGAGCTGATGTGAAGTGTTGGTGGGCAAATCATCCAGAGAAGAGTCGCAATGCTTCTGGGCTGTTAGCAAGAGCTTTCCTTGCTGACCCTTTTCACGTTGGAGATTAGCTGGACATTTGCCGGTTTAGTGCCTTGTTTCTTCTGCGCAGCTTGCACAAAGCTCATTGCGGCTTTCGCGGTTCGAGTTGTGCATCGCCGGAGCTCTGCGGGAAAGAGCGAGAGAAGAGCCGCGAAAGCTCCGAGTGCGGCCAGCTCGCGTGTAGCCGCGAATGTGCGCTGTTCGCCGGTTGCAGGGCGAGTGCCTTCTGCGCGGCTGCTTCCAAGTTGACGGTAACTGCCAGCGTGCTAGCTGTGTAGGACAGTGAAGAGGCTGACGCGTGTGTGTCCGTAGAGCTGCTAGAAAGCGTACGTGACGAGCAGGAAGGGCTTTCAGAGCAGCCGGTTCTCGTCTTGCACAGTCGCCACACATCCGCACTTTTAGTGCCTCAGAACCCCGGACAGCTTGCAAAACACGGCTGTAACTGTCCCAGCGCAAGCTGTTCAGGAAAGCACAGAAACGCGATGTTCGCGTGCTTTTAGCGCTGCTCGCAAGAAGCCTCCGGAGCAGGCACTTCTCGTGCAGCAACAACCGTGCCTGCTACGATCTTTCCTAGCCTCTTTTCCTCCGGGCAGCCGGCTTGAGCTGATGTGAAGTGTTGGTGGGCAAATCATCCAGAGAAGCGTCGCAATGCTTCTGGGCTGTTAGCAAGAGCTTTCCTTGCTGAGCCTTTTCACGTTGGAGATTAGCTGGACATTTGCCGGTTTAGTGCCTTGTTTCTTCTGCGCAGCTTGCACAAAGCTCATTGCGGCTTTCGCGGTTCGAGTTGTGCATCGCCGGAGCTCTGCGGGAAAGAGCGAGAGAAGAGCCGCGAAAGCTCCGAGCGCGGCCAGCTCGCGTGTAGCCGCGAATGTGCGCTGTTCGCCGGTTGCAGGGCGAGTGCCTTCTGCGCGGCTGCTTCCAAGTTGACGGTAACTGCCAGCGTGCTAGCTGTGTCGGACAGTGAAGAGGCTGACGCGTGTGTGTCCGTAGAGCTGCTAGAAAGCGTACGTGAAGAGCAGGAAGGGCTTTCAGAGCAGCCGGTTCTCGTCTTGGACAGTCGCCACACATCCGCACTTTTAGTGCCTCAGAACCCCGGACAGCTTGCAAAACACGGCTGTAACTGTCCCAGCGCAAGCTGTTCAGGAAAGCACAGAAACGCGATGTTTGCGTGCTTTTAGCGCTGCTCGCAAGAAGCCTCCGGAGCAGGCACTTCTCGTGCCCCACA
Source organism: Chlamydotis macqueenii (assembly GCF_036417535.1). Taxonomy (NCBI): domain Eukaryota; kingdom Metazoa; phylum Chordata; class Aves; order Otidiformes; family Otididae; genus Chlamydotis; species Chlamydotis macqueenii. The sequence continues at coordinate 25,361 of NW_028239151.1, forward strand.
GTTTTGAGGAATCAGCTAGCAAAGGACTTGGAATCATGGGAACCACCTTCAGAAGAAGGGAAGGTGTTACAGTATGTAGACGACCTTCTTATTGCAACCAGAACCAAAGAATCCTGTGTCATTTGGACCGTGAGTCTGTTAAATTTCCTGGGACTACAGGGATATCGGGTTTCTAAGAAAAAGGCACAGGCGTTGTTACAACCCCAGGTCACGTACCTGGGGTACGAGATCAGTGCCGGACAACGGATCCTAGGACAAGCCCGGAAAGAGGCCATATGCCAAAGCCCCCGACCACAAACTATAAAGGAACTACGGACATTCTTAGGAATGACAGGGTGGTGCCAACTTTGGATATGTGATTATGGTCTGCCTGTTTAAGCCACTCTATTCCCTGATAGCAGCTAACCAAAAGGATCTCCAGTGGGATGCTGAGTCAGATCGAGCCTTCCATCAGCTGAAGAAAGCCCTGATGTCGGCATCAGCATTGGGACTTCCTGATGTGAGTAAGCCATTTTTTCTATTTTCCCACGAAAAACAAGGAATGGCACTAGGAATATTGGCACAAGATTTGGGACCATACAGACGGGCGGTAGCATACTTCTCCAAACAGCTGGATGCCGCTGCGAAAGGGTGGCTGTTCTGGTTTTGTTAGTGGGGGGGTGCTAAGGTGGTAGCTTCTGTAGGAAACTGCTAGAAGTCGCTCCCCTTTGTTCAGTGGACTTGGCCGGGCCTAGGGCGGACCCACTGCTGGCCAAGGCCGAGCCAATTGGTAGCAGAATGTTCTGTGATAATGCCTCTGCTATAACATATTTAAGAAGGGGGAAACAGAAAAAAAAAAAGGGAGAGATGTGAAGCAGCTGAGCGGGGGGCAGAGAGGGGGAAGCGCGAGCCTTGTGGGCCTTGCAGGCCTCACCCTCTGGCCTCCCGCCGGGCAGCCGACTGGGCCCAACTCGGCCCGGCCTGGCTGCAAGAAGTGGAGAGGAGCAGTTGAAGTGAATAAGATGTAAAAAGGATCCTGAGAGGCGTCTGCCAGCCTGTTGCGAGGAACGGCTGCAGACGCCAAGGTCAGTGAAGAAGGAGGGGGAGGAGTAATATGGCTTCTGGCCAAGATTCCTCTGCAACTCGTGGTGACGACCATGGTGGAGCAGGTTGTCCCCCTGCAGCCCATGGAGGTCCACGGAGGGGCAGAGGTCCACCTGCAGCCTGTGGAGGACCCCACGCCGGAACAGGTAGAGGCCTGAAGGAGACTGTGCCCCGTGGAGGGCCCGCTGGGACAGCTGTTCTAGAGGGACTGCACCCTGTGGAAGAGATGACCCATGCCGGGGCAGTTTCACGGAGGACTGTGGCCCGTGGGAGGGACCCCACGCTGGAGCAGAGGAGGAATGCAAGTAGTTCTTCCCCCAACGATGACACAGAGGCGTAAAACAACGCGTGATGAACTGACTGCGACCCCCATTCCCCCCCCCCGCCCCCGACCCCCCCTCCATGCTGCTCGGGAGGGGAAGGTAGTAGAGATAATGTTAAGCCCGGGAAGAGGGAGGAGTGGGGGGAGGTTATCTTGTTCCCTGTCTCATTCTCCTGCTAGTTTTAGAAATAAATGAGTGTTTTTCCCCAAGTCGAGTCTGTTTTGCCTGTAACGGTAACTTTACAAATTTCTTCCCGTCCTTATCTCAAACCTCGAGCCGTTTTTCTTATATCATCTCCCCCTATTCTCTAGGAGGGTGGGGGGAGCGAGAGAGAGACTGTGTAGTCTGGTCCTGATCAGGGCTGAACTGCGACAGTGGCCCAGCTGTCTGAGAGCAGTAGCAGCTGTCATTCTAAACATTCAAGAAGCCTGAAAGTTCACTCTAGGCCAGAAAATGACTGTCCTAGTTTCCCAGACTGTATCTGCGGTCCTTGAAGCAAAAGGAGGGCATTGGCTTTCCCCACAAAGGTTCCTGAAATATCAAGCTATAATGGTTGAACAGGATGATGTTGAAATCGTGACCACAAACATCATCAATCCGGCCTCATTCCTTGATGGGAACATCGGGGAGCCGGTGAGTCATGACTGCTTGGAAACAATTGAAACCATGTATTCTAGTCGAACGGATCTTAAAGATGTCCCTGTCGATGGAGCCGAACATTGGTTCACCGATGGAAGCAGCTATATGTTAAATGGAAGGCGACATTCCGGATATGCTGTTACCACTTTTGAAAAGGTGATAGAGTCCAGGCCACTATCAGCCGACGTCTCAGCCCAAAAGGCCGAGATCATAGCCCTTACCTGAGCCCTGGAGAGAGCCCAGGGAAGGACTGTAAACATTTGGACTGACCCTAAATATGCCTTTGGGGTGGTACATGCCCATGGAGCAATATGGAAGGAAAGAGGACTGTTAAATTCTCATGGAAAAACCATCAAACACGCAGAAGGGATTTTGAAAATCCTGAATGCAGTCCAGCTTCCCAAAAAGGTGGCAATTATGCATATTAAAGCACACCAGAAAGTGAGCACAGAATTGGAAAGAGGAAATGAGCTGGCAGATAGGGAAGCAAAACAAGCAGCTAGAGAAACAATCAAGGTAGAGGGTGCGCTAATACCTGATGGACAGGTATTTCTAGAAGGTAAACCAGAATACACAAAGGAAGTCGGCAAACTTATTAATGATCTAAAGGGGTCATATAATGAGGAAGGGTGGGCCAATTACTACCCCTCACACGGGAGGGTAGTAATTCCCTCCTACATGATATGGTCAGTAGTCCGAGAAGAACATAGAAAAAGACACTGGGGGGAGGGGGGGGCAGAAGCCCTATATAAAGATCTCATCAGGAACATAATAGCGTGAAACTTAGACACTACCGTTAGACAAGTAACTCAACAATGTGATCTTTGTCTCCAGACTAATCCTAAAGTTGTAAAAGGGCCGAAACTTGAAAAAATCGGAAAGGGGAATGGTCCGGGACAACGTTGGCAGATTGATTTCTCAGAACTCCCTAGAAAAGGGGGGTATCGATACTTATTAGTACTTACGGATACCTTTTCAGGCTGGCCAGAAGCTTTCCCGTGCGGAACTGCTAAAGCCTGGGAAGTAACCAAAATACTGCTCCAGGAAATAGTACCTAGGTTTGGAGTCGCAGCAGTAATGTCATCGGATAGAGGACCACATTTTGTGTCCAGAATAGTACAAGCAATTAGCCACCATCTAGGGATAGAGTGGCAATTACATATCTCTTACCGACCACAATCAAGTGGCCAGGTGGAGAAAATGAATCACCTAATCAAACAACAGATTGTCAAGTTGGGTCAGGAAACTAATCTAACTTTACCATTAGCTCTTATACGAATACGAACCAGACCAAGAGCAAGAGAAGGGCTTAGTCCATTCGAAATTCTATATGGACGACCCTATGGGGTACAAAAGGGAACGTCTTCACAAATTGGTGAAGAAATAATGACCTCCTATATGGTGGCACTAAACAAACAATTAAAAAGAATTGAAAAACATGCAATGGGAACACGTCGTAGGGGTCTGGATGGGCCTGTTCACGATATACAACCAGGGGACTATGTATATGTTAAGTCTCTTACAGAAAAAACTCTGGAACCACAGTGGGCCGGACCTTTTCAAGTCCTCCTCTCCACCTACACGGCAATTAAGGTAAAGGGACAGAACTCCTGGATACACCATACTCGGATCAAGAGAGCCTCTGCAACCTTGTGGAAAGTAACTCCAGACAACAACGAAGACTTGAGACTTAAACTCGTTCGAACGGATAAGGGCGGGAACAGTGCAGTAGTGAACCGGAGGGACACCACAGCAAACGATACCGGACAAAGAAACCGGGACCGGCCAGTAACTAATCTCGCCCAAATCTGTCATCGGTACAGTTTATATCTTATTTGTCATTTTATTATAGGAAATATAAAACCCATTTTAGCAGGTCACCAAAGGCAGTACATTATCTACAGAAGTAGCTGTACTAATCCACTAGACCAACTAAATCCTAAAATGACCAATTGTTTAATTGGAATTGTGATTGGGCTTACAATATTTTCCTGCATCTTACCACTAACTTGTAATCAAAAGGACACCAAATGGCCGTGGTCTCACGCCTCCCTTGGGTTTACAGGAAGCATGGGACCACCTTTTAAACGGTCGGGCTTAAACTTGGCCACTGTGGTTATGCACAAAATGGAAATGTACTCAGGGCATGAGTGGGGCTGGGACAGAGGCAACAGGGATCCTTAATACTATGGTGCGCCCCGTTGTGATCTTATTGATTAGCTTAGGGGTTTTATTAATATTAACTATTGTGCTGTACCTATGGGTTTGGAGAATGTTTAAGAAAGTAACACTGTCGTAGTTCAGCCCCGATCAGGACCAGACTACGCAGTCTCTCTCTCACTCCTCCCACCCTCCGAGAGAACAGGGGGAGATAATGTAAGGAAAAACGGCTCGAGGTTTGAGATAAGGACAGGGAGAAATCCTTAAATTTACCGTCACGGGCAAAACAGACTCGACTTGGGGAAAACTATTCATTTATTACTACAAACAGCAAGATAATGAGACAGAGAACAAGATAACCTCCCTCCACCCCTCCCTCTTCCCAAGCTTAACATCGAGCGATATAAAACCGGGAAGGGGGCAGGGCCACCCGGTTTTTCACTGAGGGGGCGGGGCCATCGCGGCTGCACCCCCCGCCTAGGCCCCGCCCCCCTCCCCCGGCCAGGCGGCGTTCACTGGAAGGGGCTGCACGACAAGGACGACGCCGGCGCCTACGCCATGGCCAGCGTCTCCGGCAGCGACGAGGGCTGAGCCCCCGCGGACGGCCCTGTGCCGGGAGGAAGCCCCGCCCACCCCCTTCCTCCGAGGAAGAGGAGGGGACGGCGCTGCTTTGCCAGCGCGGCATGGGCCACGAGTAAAAACTCCCCTGGGCCCCTTCCCGCCTCTCATCTCTGCCCAGCGTTCTGTCCCAAGATGGCCGCCGTGGGCGGGGCCATCGCGGGTCTTGAGAGCTCAACCAGGTTGGCCAACCCAACGTGGCCCCGCCCATAAGCTGGGGGGGTGGGGGGCGGAGCTCACTCGGGTCTCACCTTGCCGCCATTGGACACCGGAGGTCTTCCCTCGCCGCCATTGGGTGTCTCGGGTCGTCCCTCGCCGCGATTGGGTGTCTCGGGTCCTCCCTCGCCGTGGGTGGGGCGACCCCCAAAATGGCCTCCTTGCCCCACAAAATGCGCTCTCGCCCCCGAAAGTGGTCTCCTGCCCCATAACTGGGCCTTCTACCCCCCAAAATGGCGTCCTGCCCCCCAAAATGCTCTCTTGCCCCCGAAAGTGGCCCCCTGCCCCACAACTGGGCCTTCTACCCCCCCAAAATGGCGTCCTGCCCCCATAAAATGGCGTCCTGCTGTTATAGTTTATCTGCCCTCTTTGTCCAATTAACTGACAGAGATTGGCCAATTAAAAATTTGGTTTATTAAAGCAAGCGACCAGTAAGCAAAACAGCGCTGGGCGGCCGGGGAGTCTCCTGCTCCGCCAACGGCGCGCGCCGAGATAGCAAACCGCCCCATTCTTATACAGTAAAAACAATAAATATTCCGTTGATGCTTATACATATTCATTACCTAAACCCACCTACTCTCGCTTCGTATGCTAATTAGCTTATCAGTCCTTCGCGCTTGCGCAAATTCTCCCAGGAATTGTGGGCGAGGGTCTTCGGGGGTCTTTTGGGAGGAAGGCCGTAGGTCTTCTTCACGGTGTACTTTTCACCTTTGCCTGGAATGTGCTGTTCCCACAAGTTGGCAGTGTCCTTATCAGTCTGAGCCGATTCGTGTCCTTCTTGAACAAGGAGATTTATGTGATGGGTGCCATCCTGTTCTCGAATCCTTGCTCCTTTTAATCACTCCCTCCCTCCCTCGAGATAATGTGAGACTGTTTCTTGCTCCAAACCAGACTTCCCCCTCCCACTAATTGCTTCTTCAAACTATATGGTTAGAAAGTTACTGGTTTTATACCCTTCATCTTTATGAGCCCCCCCCCGCTCCCTCCTTTCGCAGTCCTGCATGCCGTTTTTACATAGCCAGGTGCCTGTGGCTGACCTTGTGTATTTAATGTAACTTTCTTGTGGCCGACTTTGTGTATTTCATATAACTCTCCATTGTTCTGACAAGGTTTGATGAACAAACAGCTCACAGTTTATTACAATCCCCCCTTTTTCTTTTCACTATTTTGTTCATCAAATCGCTTAAGCACCTGCTGGCTCAAAATGAGGGTCTCCTCCACCTCCGGTATTCCTCCCAGAGGTTCATGCTTGGCTCTCATAAGCATCAAATGAGCTGCTTCCAATCTGTTTTTTACAATTGTAACTACTCTATTGAATATACAGGGTCCAAAAGTTAATACCAGTATTAATATAATCAAGGGTCCTGCAATGGTAGATAGTAATGCGGTAAGCCAAGGAGAGTGGTTAAACCAGGACTCATACCAGCTTTGTTGCGTTTCTTGTTCTCGTTTTCGTTTTTCTAGGCCTTCCCGAAGTTTTGTCATAGTATCCCTTACAATCCCTGTGTGATCAGCATATACACAACATTGTTCTCCCAAGGCAGCACATAGCCCACCTTGTTGTAGAAACATTAAATCTAACCCCCTTCGGTTTTGTAGCACCACCTCTGATAATGATCTAACAGATTTTTCCAAGGCAGTTATTGATTGTTCAATTCTTACCAAGTCTTCGTCTACTGCTATTCTAAGTGATTGAAATTTCTGATTTTGTTGGACCAATGACGTTATTCCTGTGCCCGCGCCTGTTGCTCCTACAGCTATCAAAGTGGCTATTGTCAAAGCCGTAAAGGTAAATGGTTCTCGTTTCTGTAAGTGGTGACTCTGGGTATTCTGGTTATTATGCACAAATTCCTCAGGGTGGTATATGATCCGGGGGATTATCATCACTTGGATGCAATATTCCTCATATTCGTTGAACAATTTAAGAGATAAACAGGGAGTGATTCCAGTTTTGGAGCAGATCCATTTGGTGTTACGGGCTGGTATTAGCCAATCAGCAGGGGGCTTCCCTTTCAGGGAAGCTCTTATCTTGCATAATTTATTTTTCTCTGGGGGTACATTCCCAATACATCTCCCTTGTCCCGATACATGTTGCATCGTCAGGCCTGGTTTTCGACCTTCAGAATCCCATAAACATTGTGTTGGGTTTGAACCATTTACCCTTTTCGCCTTTGAGTGGATGCCTATTGCCTCATAGAAGGGAGGTCTAGTATCGCAACACACCCAGCAATGTTTGTGTTTGTGTGGTTTGTGTGATTTAATTTGGGTTTGTGTGGTTTAATACCAGGTAACTGGCTTGCATCAGTTTCCAAAGAGGGTTATCCCCAGAGTTTTCGTCAGGGGTTTGGATGGCTTGGGTACTATTCATTACAATAACTTTCGTTACATCACCCTCTGTTTCCTTGACCAAACTATCAGTCAATGTCTGGTCGGGGTCTGTTTTCTTAGCCAAATCATCAGTCAGGACCTGCTTGGGGCCTACTGGCAGTGGATCATTCGAGGCTGGTTTCTTTTTAATGTGTATTAGCCCACCTCTATCTTGCCCTAGTTCCTTATTATAACGAACTCCCCAAGTTCTTCCTACTAGCCAGCTAGGGTCCTGAGGTCGGGTCACATTCAAGTGCCAGTAGTTGCAACTCCACTTTGCGATACTGACAGACCCACTTCTATCCAGTGTACGTACCACTTGCGGCTTACATCCATAAGGGGCCCAAGATACCTTCAAGAAGGGATCTTTTCCAGGCTCTGGAATCCACCGGTTAGCAATTGTTTCACAACCCCAGTATGCGCAAAAATGTTGTCCTGGTTGGTTACAATACGATTTCCCAGGGTTAGAGCTCGGGCATAGATAAAATGGTGTACCTTCATTTTTACACGCTCCATCTACTGGCGCTAACTGACACAGAGTGGTCTTAAAGGCAGGGGCCCCTGGAGTTATTATAGTTTGTATGACTTTATCATCATCAATGCCCACTTGATGCAGTGTCCATTCGAATGGCTGATGAGCTTGGTGGCTCCGTTTCCCCCATGTTTGTGGTAACATTAAAAACAGAATAGTCAGGACGTACCGAAAAGGGTGAAGCCTCCAATTTTGTTTTAAGCCAATTTGACTAGTGCCTTTTTCCCATTTGGAACCTCGGGGCCTTTTCACTTGGAGGGCCTTTAAATCATCTGCAGTGACAGGGGTCAGTTCTCCACAGCACCTTGTCCCTCCACCTCGCTCGTCAACTCGGTTGCTTCGAGCTACGAGGAATGTCATCTTCTTGGTGGCAAGGACAATCTTCAGGAGAAATGTGACAGTGAATCGGCCCTCACTTATTTATTTTCTGTTCGGCTCCCGATTCTCCTGGGAGTAGCACTTTGGTATTTTATTTTTAAATTGTTTAAACGAGGCTACTCCTGTTTTCGGCACTTCCAAAGATATGTAAGTTCCTTCCCTGCTACTACCAAACTTATTGCTACAATTAATATGAACTATGTGACACATCACTTTTCTTAAAGGCTCATATATATAATGATAATTACAATTACAACCACAATTCTGATTTCAATATAGTCCTTACGTATCCATGTATTTTCCAGGTCTCCAAGTGTGGTTCTTCTGTAAAAAAAAGGTTAACAAGCGAAGCGTCTCCGCCTTACCGATACATGTTCATTGCTCAGTTCAATTTATTAGTCTGTCTTTTTCTTCGCAGTTTTAATTTCAAGGTATTCGGGTCTCCAGAGCTCTCCCACTGCTCCTCGGAGATGGGTCCTTTTACCCGGCTGGCATGGGTCCACCCCCGTTCAGCAGTCCGGATGGCGGTTTCTGTAGTGAGTAAAACAAGATAAGGCCCTTCCCAGCGGGGAGTTAGTGAGGACTCCTTCCATGGCCTAATTAAAACGTTATCTCCAGGTTGTATATTGTGTATTGCAATGTCCAACGGAGGCCTTTGTACTGCTAAGCCTTTATCTCGCAATTGTTTCCTCATAGACATGAGTTGGATTATGTACTGTTTCAGTTGTAAATTTTCAGCCTGGGGATGATCTCGGGGAACCTCCAAATCATAAGGCATTCCATATAACATTTCGAAAGGGGAGATTCCCACATCCGTGTGAGGTTGGATTCTAATATTTAATAAGGCTAAGGGAAGGCATTTTACCCAAGATAATTTGGTCTCCATCATTAATTTGGTCAGTTGTTTCTTTATCTCACCGTTTACCCGCTCTATTTTTCCCGAACTCTGTGGGTGCCAGGGTGTATGATATTCCCACTTGGTCCCCAAAGCAGTAAAAACTTCTTTTATGATTTTTGAAGCAAAATGTGGTCCCCTATCAGAGTCAATAGTTTCAATAGAGCCATACCTAGGTATCACATTTTCAAGCAATAGTTTTGTCACCGTTTGGGCAGTGGCCCTGACTGTTGGAAATGCTTCTACAAAGTGTGTTAAATGATCTATTATTACCAACAAATATCTATACCTGCCTACTTTCGGTAGTTCGGTGAAGTCTATCTGAATTTTGGCGAAGGGTCGGTGAGCCAAATCTCTTCCCCCTAATGGTCTTTCTCTTAATTGGTGCTTGTTCACTTTTTGGCAAATTAGGCAATCTCCAATTATTCTTTTTGCTATATTATATACCCCAATGCAAGCATATTTTATGGCAAATTGATCTACTAGTGCTTGAACCCCCCAGTGGGTGTTTTCATGGTACTTGCGCATGATTCTTATAGCCATAGTTTTTGAAATGACCTCTCGTCCATCAGGAAGTTCCCATTCTCCAGATTTGACTTCCCTTGCCCCCATTCGGACTAACTTGTCTTTCTCCTGCACAGTGAAGCTGTACAGGTGGTACTCTTCCCCATGCGCACAACAAAACTGATAATTAGGATTCGCACAGCTACAATGAAGTGTGCTCTTCCAACAATCCTTGCAAGGAAACTTTCTATCTTTCTTTTCCTTGAAGATCATTAAAGCCGCTCGTTTTGCTTCTTGATCTGCTAGATTGTTTCCCCTTGTCAGTGGAGTTAATCCCCGCTGATGCCCTTTTAAATGGACCACTGCTATTCCTACCGGCCTCCGTAAAGCCTGCAAAATTTCAATTATTAACTCCTGATGAACCAATCCCTTTCCCTGGGAATTTATTAAGCCTCTTTCTTCCCAAATTTTCCCAAATGTATGCACTATTCCAAAGGCATATTTGGAATCCGTATAGATGGTGCCGATTTTTCCTTCTAATAATTGTAAAGCTCTTAAAACTGCGTATAACTCGCATGCTTGAGCCGACCAACTGGGACTCAGGGGCCCTGATTCTATTACCTTAAATGTTTTTCCATTAATTATCGCATATCCTGATTTTCTTTTCCCCTCTATTACCCGGGAAGATCCATCTACAAAAAGTTTTTCCCCATCCTCTAGCTCTTCTTCCTCCAAATCTGGTCTAATTTTGGCTTGTTCTTCAATAGTGTGCAGGCAATCATGAGTTATCTCCTCTGACGGTTCCCCGTACAGAAATTGTGCTGGATTCTGTAAACCAGTAACTTCAAGTTCTAGTTTAGGTGAAGATATCAGGATACCCTCGTACTTCAGGAGCCTGGCATCAGTAATCCACTTTTCAGCTTTCTGTTGTAAAATTCCTCTAATATTGTGGGGTGATAATACTTTCAGTTCTCCCCCAAAGGTAACTTTGTGAGCCTCTTCCACTAGCAGAGCCGCAGCCACTATAGCTTGTAGGCAGATAGGCCATCCTCTGCTTACAGGGTCTAACAATTTAGAAAGGTATCCTACAGGCTTTTTCTTCCCTGCCCATTCTTGCACTAACACCCCATATGCTGTTCCTTCATCAACATTAATAAATAAATAAAATGGTTTCTTGACATCCGGTAAACTCAAAACAGGAGTGTTTACCAAATCCATTTTTAAAACTTCCAATTGTTCATCATCATCCTTAGACCATTTTAATAGGCCATCCTTAGATATCTTAGCATATAAAAATTTTACTTTCCTACTATAGCCTTCAATCCATTGTCTACAATATCCCAAAAGGCCCAGCAATTGTCTGATCTGTCTCTTAGTTTTTGGAGCCGGCAATGATAATATGCCCTGAACTCTTTCTGGGTCTAACTTCTTAGTTCCTTTACTCAATCTGTGCCCTAAATATTTCACTTCCTTTTCGACAAATTGCAGTTTTGATTTCGACACCTTTAATCCCTGTAAACTTAAAAAATTTAACAACCTAATACTCTCCTCCCTAACTGCCTCCTCATCGCTGCCGGCCAACAGTAAATCGTCCACATACTGGACAAGGGTCACCCCCCCACCTAATTCGTACCCCCTCAATATTTGTTCTAATGCCTGTCCAAACAAATTTGGAGACTCGGTGAACCCTTGAGGTAAAACGGTCCACCGTAATTGTTGTTTTCTGTAAGTGTCCGGGTCTTCCCATTCAAAAGCAAAATAATCCCTGCAATCTTTCTTTAAGGGGCATGCCCAGAAGGCATCCTTTAAATCAATTACACTATACCACTGATCATTGGGGCCCAGCTGGCTTAAAAGTGTATGAGGGTTTGCCACTACAGGGAATCTGGTAACCGTTCGTTTGTTAATTTCTCGTAAATCATGCACTAATCTGTATGTCCCATCAGGTTTCTTTACAGGTAAGATGGGGGTGTTAAAAGGGGACATGCAAGGTTCTAATATTCCTTTTTCAATTAACCTTTGAATCTCAGGTTTCAATCCCTGTCTCCCCTCCATCGGTAGGGGGTATTGTTTTATTCTCACTGGTATTTCTGGGTTTCTTATTGTCACTGAAAAAGGTTCAATATCCAATTTTCCAATGGTCTCCGGAGTGTACCATACCTCAGGGTTTATTTTCCCCTCATCAACTGTCCGTAAAGGACACAACTTAATTCTTAGTTCATTTTTTATGACTTCTAAGCCAATCCCTAATTCTATCATTAAATCTCTGCCCAATAAGTTATAGTCCGCCTCAGGCACTAACAGCAAGGACCCCACCCCAAATTTAGAATCACTTTCCAAAACCACATTTTTTATTACGGGAACCCCAAAAGGCTCTCCTTTTGCTCCAATAACTTCTACTTTCTCCGAGGATGTCCCACACCCCCGGGGCAATTTTTGAACAGTAGATCTTTCTGCTCCAGAGTCCACTAGGAACTCTATTTCTTATCGCTGGGGACCCACTTTTAATGCCAGCAACTCAAGTGCCAGCAACTCAAGCTCTTGCTGCTCCTCACCGCCCATTCCCAGCGCATCTACAGCACCACAGACATCGGGGCTCCGGGCTTTCCCTGACGAACAGGGCTTCGACCTTTACCACCAGCTGAACCTGGGCGCCCACTGAAAGTAAAACCCCGAAAAATCACGAACGTCGGACGATTCCTCCCACACAGAAAGTGCCAGCAACTCAAGCTCTTGCTGCTACTCACCGGACTTTGGCAGTGCATCTACAGCACCACAGACATCACGGCTCCGGGCCTTCCCTGACCAACAGGGCTTCGACATTTACCACCAGCTGCACCTGGGCGCCCACTGAAAAAAATAAACGAAAAATCATGAACATCGGACGATTGCTCCCACACCAAAAGTGCCAGCCAGTCAAGCTCTTGCTGCTCCTCACCGGCCATTGGCAGCGCATCTACAGCACCACAGACATCAGGGCTCTGGGCTTTCCCTGACGAACAGGGCTTCGACGTTTACCACCAGCTGAACCTGGGCGCCCACTGAAAAAAATAAACGAAAAATCACGAACATCGGACGATTGCTCCCACAGCGAAAGTGCCAGCCAGTCAAGCTCTTGCTGCTCCTCACCGGCCATTGGCAGCGCATGTACAGCACCACAGACATCGGGGCTCCGGGCTTTCCCTGACCAACAGGGCTTCGACGTTTACCACCAGCTGCACCTGGGCTCCCACTGAAAAGAACCCCGAAAAATCACAAACGTCGGACGATTGCTCCCACACCAAAAGTGCCAGCAACTCAAGCTCTTGCTGCTACTCACCGGACTTTGGCAGTGCATCTACAGCACCACAGACATCGGGGCTCCGGGCTTTCCCTGACCAACAGGGCTTCGACGTTTACCACCAGCTGCACCTGGGTGCCCACTGAAAAAAAACACAAAAAATCACAAACGTCGGACGATTGCTCCCACACCGAAAGTGCCAGCCTGTCAAGCTCTAGCTGCTCCTCACCAGCCATTCCCAGTGCATCTACAGCACCACAGACATCGGGGCTCTGGGCTTTCCCTGACGAACAGGGCTTAGAAGTTTACTACCAGCTGAACCTGGGCGCCCACTGGAAAAAAAATCCCCAAATATCACGAACGTCGGACGATTGCTCCCACACCGAAAGTGCCAGCCAGTCAAGCTTTTGCTGCTCCTCCCCGGCCATTGGCAGCGCATGTACAGCACCACAGACATCGGGGCTCCGGGCTTTCCCTGACGAACAGGGCTTCGACATTTACCACCAGCTGCACCGGGTTACCCACTGAAAAAAAACCCCGAAGAATCACGAACGTCGGACGATTGCTCCCACACCGAAAGTGCCAGCCAGTCAAGCTCATGCTGCTTCTCACCAGCCATTCCCAGCGCATCTACAGCACGACAGACATCGGGGATCCGGGCTTTCCCTGACCAACAGGGCTTCGACATTTACCACCAGCTGCACCTGGGCCCCCACTAAAAAGAACCCCGAAAAATCACGAACGTCGGATGATTCCTCCCACACCGAAAGTGCCAGCCAGTCAAGCTCTTGCTGCTCCTCCCCGGCCATTCCCAGCGCATCTACAGCACCACAGACATCGGGGCTCCGGGCTTTCCCTGACAAACAGGGCTTCGACGTTTACCACCAGCTGCACCTGGGCACCCACTGAAATAAAACCCCGAAAAATCACGAACGTCGGACGATTGCTCCCACACCAAAAGTGCCAGCAACTCAAGCTCTTGCTGCTCCTCACCTCCCATTCCCAGCGCATCTACAGCACCACAGACATCGGGGCTCTGGGCTTTCCCTGACAAACAGGGCTTCGACGTTTACCACCAGCTGCACCTGGGCGCCCGCTGAAAAAAATAAAAGAAAAATCACGAACGTCGGACGATTGCTCCCACAGCAAAAGTGCCAGCCAGTCAAGCTCTTGCTGCTCCTCACCAGCCATTCCCAGCGCATCTACAGCACCACAGACATCGCGGCTCCGGGCTTTCCCTGACCAACAGGGCTTCGACGTTTACCACCAGCTGCACCTGGTTGCCCACTGAAAAAAAAACCCTGAAAAATCAAAAACGTCGGACGATTGATCCCACACCGAAAGTGCCAGCCTGTCAAGCTCTTGCTGTTCCTCACCGGCCATTGGCAGCGCATCTACAGCACCACAGACATCGGGGCTCTGGGCTTTCCCGGACCAACAGGGCTTCGACGTTTACCACCAGCTGAGCCTGGGCGCCAGCTGAAAAGAACCCCGAAAAATCACGAACATCGGACGATTGCTCCCACACCGAAAGTGCCAGCAACTCAAGCTCTTGCTGCTCCTCACCAGACTTTGGCAGCGCATCTACAGCACCACAGACATCGGGGCTCCGGGCTTTCCCTGACCAACAGGGCTTCGACGTTTACCACTCGCTGAACCTGGGCTCCCACTGAAAAGAACCCCGAAAAATCACGAACATCGGACAATTGCTCCCACACCAAAAGTTCCAGCCAGTCAAGCTCTTGCTGCTCCTCACCGGCCACTGGCAGCGCATCTACAGCACCACAGACATCGGGGCTCTGGGCTTTCCCTGACAAACAGGGCTTCGATGTTTACCACCAGCTGAACCTGGGCGCCCACTGAAATAAAACCCCGAAAAATCACAAACGTCGGACGATTCCTCCCACACAGAAAGTGCCAGCAACTCAAGCTCTTGCTGTTCCTCACCGGACTTTGGCAGTGGATCTACAGCACCACAGACATCACGGCTCCGGGCTTTCCCTGACCAACAGGGCTTCGACGTTTACCACCAGCTGCACCTGTGCGCCCACTGAAAAAAACCCCGAAAAATCACAAACGTCGGACGATTGCTCCCACACCAAAAGTGCCAGCCAGTCAAGCTCTTGCTGCTCCTCACCGGCCATTGGCAGCGCATCTACAGCACCACAGACATCGTGGCTCCGGGCTTTCCCTGACCAACAGGCCTTCGACATTTACCACCAGCTGCACCTGGTTGCCCAGTGAAAAAAAACCCTGAAAAATGACGAACGTCGGACGATTGCTCCCACAGCAAAAGTGCCAGCCAGTCAAGCTCTTGCTGCTCCTCACCGGACAGTGGCAGTGCATCTACAACACCACAGACATCGGGGCTCCGGGCTTTCCCTGACGAACAGGGCTTCGACGTTTACCACTCGCTGAACCTGGGCTCCCACTGAAAAGAACACCGAAAAATCACAAACGTCGGACGATTGCTCTCACACCAAAAGTGCCAGACAGTCAAGCTCTTGCTGCTGCTCACCGGCCATTGCCAGCCCATCTACAGCACCACAGACATCGTGGCTCCGGGCTTTCCCTGACCAAAGGGGCTTCGAAGTTTACCACCAGCTGAACCTGGGCGCCCACTGAAATAAAACCCCGAAAAATCACGAACGTCGGACGACTGCTCCCACACCCAAAGTGCCAGCCAGTCAAGCTCTTGCTGCTCCTCACCGGACAGTGGCAGTGCATCTACAACACCACAGACATCGGGGCTCCGGGCTTTCCCTGACCAACAGGGCTTCGACGTTTACCACTCGCTGAACCTGGGCTCCCACTGAAAATAACCCCGAAAAATCACGAACGTCGGACGATTGCTCCCACACCAAAAGTGCCAGCCAGTCAAGCTCATGCTGCTTCTAACCAGCCATTCCCAGCGCATCTACAGCGCCACAGACATCGGGGCTCCGGGCTTTCCCTGACCAACAGGGCTTCGACGTTTACCACCAGCTGCAGCTGGGCGCCCACTGAAATAAAAGCCCGAAAAATCACGAACGTCGGACGATTGCTCCCACAACGAAAGTGCCAGCCAGTCAAGCTCTTGCTGCTCCTCACCGGCCATTCCCAGCGCATCTACAGCACCACAGACATCGGGGCTCCGGGCTTTCCCTGACCAACAGGGCTTCGATGTTTACCACCCGCTGCACATGGGCGCCCACTAAAAAAAATAAACGAAATATCACGAACATCAGACGATTCCTGCCACACCTTAAATGCCAGCCAGTCAAGCTCATGCTGCTTCTCACCAGCCATTCCCAGCGCATCTACAGCACCACAGACATCGGGGCTCCGGGCTTTCCCTGACCAACAGGGCTTCGAAGTTTACCACCAGCTGCACCTGGGCGCCCACTGAAATAAAACCCCGAAAAATCACGAACGTCGGACAATTGCTCCCACACCGAAAGTGCCAGACAGTCAACCTCTAGCTGCTCCTCACCGGGCATTACCAGCGCATCTAAAGCACCACAGACATCGCGGCTCCGGGCTTTCCCTGACCAACAGGGCTTCGACATTTACCACCAGCTGCACATGGGCGCCCACTGAAAAAAAAACCCTAAAAAATCAAAAACTTCGGACAATTGCTCCCACACCGAAAGTGCCAGCCAGTCAAGCTCTTGCTGCTCCTCCCCAGCCATTGGCAGCGCATCTACAGCACCACAGACATCGGGGCTCCGGGCTTTCCCTGACCAACAGGCCTTCGACATTTACCACCAGCTGAACCTGGGCGCCCACTGAAAAGAACCCCGAAAAATCACGAACGTCGGACGATTGCTCCCACACCGAAATTGCCAGCCAGTCAAGCTGTAGGTGCTCCTCACCTTCCATTCCCAGCGCATCTACAGCACCACAGACATCGGGGCTCCGGGCGTTCCCTGACCAACAGGGCTTAGAAGTTTATTACCAGCTGAACCTAGGCGCCCACTGGAAAAAAAATCCCCAAATATCACGAACGTCGGACGATTGCTCTCACACCAAAAGTGCCAGCAACTCAAGCTCTTGCTACCCCTCACCGGCCATTCCCAGCGCATCTACAGCACCACAGACATCGGGGCTCCGGGCTTTCCCTGACGAACAGGGCTTCGACGTTTACCACCAGCTGCACCTGGGCTCCCACTGAAATAAAACCCCGAAAAATGACGAACGTCGGACGATTGCTCCCACACCAAAAGTGCCAGCACCTCAAACTCTTGCTGCTCCTCACCGGACTTTGGCAGTGCATCTACAGCACCACAAACATCGGGGTTCTGCGCTTTCCCTGACCAACAGGGCTTCGACGTTTACCACCAGCTGAACCTGGGCGCCCGCTGAAAAAAATAAAAGAAAAATCACGAACGTCGGACGATTGCTCCCACAGCAAAAGTGCCAGCCAGTCAAGCTCTTGCTGCTCCTCACCAGCCATTCCCAGCGCATCTACAGCACCACAGACATCGCGGCTCCGGGCTTTCCCTGACCAACAGGGCTTCGACGTTTACCACCAGCTGCACCTGGTTGCCCACTGAAAAAAAAACCCTGAAAAATCAAAAACGTCGGACGATTGATCCCACACCGAAAGTGCCAGCCTGTCAAGCTCTTGCTGTTCCTCACCGGCCATTGGCAGCGCATCTACAGCACCACAGACATCGGGGCTCTGGGCTTTCCCGGACCAACAGGGCATCGACGTTTACCACCAGCTGAGCCTGGGCGCCCACTGAAAAGAACCCCGAAAAATCACAAACATCGGACGATTGCTCCCACACCGAAAATGCCAGCAACTCAAGCTCTTGCTGCTCCTCACCGGCCACTGGCAGCGCATCTACAGCACCACAGACATCGGGGCTCCGGGCTTTCCCTGACGAACCGGGCTTCGACATTTACCACCAGCTGCACCTGGGTGCCCCCTGAAAAAAAAACCCCAAAAATCACAAACGTCGGACGATTCCTGCCACACCTTAAATGCCAGCCTGTCAACCTCTTGCTGCTCCTCACCGGCCATTCCCAGCGCATCTACAGCACCACAGACATCGGGGATCCGGGCTTTCCCTGACCAACAGGGCTTCGACGTTTACCACCAGTTGCACCTGGGCACCCACTGAAAAAAAAAACCCCCAAAATCACAAACATCAGACGATTGCTCCCACACCGAAAGTGCCAGCCAGTCAAGCTCTTTGTGCTCCTCACCGGCCATTGGCGGCGCATCTACAGCACCACAGACATCGGGGCTCCGGGCTTTCCCTGACCAACAGGGCTTTGACGTTATACCACCCGCTGCACCTCGGCACCCACTGAAAAAAATAAACGAAAAATCATGAACATCGGACGATTGCTCCCACACCGAAAGTGCCAGCAACACAAGCTCTTCCTGCTCCTGACCGCCCATTCCCAGCGCATCTAGAGCACCACAGACATCGCGGCTCCGGGCTTTCCCTGACCAACAGGCCTTTGACATTTACCATCAGCTGCACCTGGTTGCCCACTGAAAAAAAACCCTGAAAAATCAAAAACGTCGGACGATTGCTCCCACACCAAAAGTGCCAGACAGTCAAGCTCTTGCTGCTCCTCACCTCCCATTGGCAGCGCATGTACAGCACCACAGACATCACGGCTCCGGGCTTTCCCTGACCAACAGGGCTTCGACGTTTACCACTAGCTAAACCTGGGCTCCCACTAAAAAAAAATCCCGAAAAATCAAAAACGTCCGACGATTCCTGCCACAACAAAAGTGCCAGCCTATCAAGCTCTTGCTGCTCGTCCCCGGCCATTGGCAGCACATCTACAGCACCAAAGACATCGCGGCTCCGGGCTTTCCCTGACCAACAGGGCTTCGATGTTTACCACCAGCTGCAAATGGGCGCCCACTGAAATAAAACCCCGAAAAATAACAAACGTCGGACGATTCCTCCCACACCAAAAGTGCCAGACAGTCAAGCTCTTGCTGCTACTCACCGGACTTTGGCAGTGCATCTACAGCACCACAGATATCGGTGTTCTGCGCTTTCCCTGACCAACAGGGCTTCGACGTTTACCAGCAGCCGCACCTGGGCGCCCACTGAAAAAAATAAATGAAAAATCACGAACGTCGGACGATTGCTCCCACACCGAAAGTGCCAGCCAGTCAAGCTCTTGCTGCTCCTCACCGGCCATTGGCAGCGCATCTACAGCACCACAGACATCGGGGCTCCGAGCTTTCCCTGACCAACAGGGCTTCGACGTTTACCACCAGCTGCACCTGGGCGCCCACTGAAAAAAACCCCTAAAAATCAGGAACATCGGACGATTGCTCCCACATTGAAAGTGCCAGCAACACAAGCTCTTGCTGCTGCTCACTGCCCATACCCAGCGCATCTACAGCACGACAGACATCGGGGCTCCGGGCTTTCCATGACCAACAGGGCTTAGACGTTTACCACCAGCTGCACCTGGGCACCCACTGAAAAAAAACCTTGAAAAATCACGAACATCGGACGATTTCTCCCACACCGAAAGTGCCAGCCAGTCAGGCTCTTGCTGCTAATCACCGCCCATTCCCAGCGCATCTACAGCACCACAGACATTTGGGCTCCGGACTTTCCCTGACTAACAGCACTTCGACGTTTACCACCAGCTGAACATGGGTGCCCACTGAAAAAAAAACCCGAAAAAAACACAAACGTCGGACGATTGCTCCCACACCAAAAGTGCCAGCCAGTCAAGCTCTTGCTGCTCCTCACCGGCCATTGGAAGCGCATCTACAGCACCACAGACATCGGGGCTCCGGGCTTTCCCTGACCAACAGGGCTTCGACGTTTACCACCAGCTGCACCTGGGCTCCCACTGAAATAAAACGCCGAAAAATCACGAACGTCGGACGATTGCTCCCACACCAAAAGTGCCAGCAACTCAAGCTCTTGCTGCTCCTCACCTCCCATTCCCAGCGCATCTACAGCACCACAGACATCGGGGCTCCGGGCTTTCCCTGACGAACAGGGCTTCGACATTTACCACCAGCTGCACCGGGTTACCCACTGAAAAAAAACCCCGAAGAATCACGAACGTCGGACGATTGCTCCCACACCGAAAGTGCCAGCCAGTCAAGCTCATGCTGCTTCTCACCAGCCATTCCCAGCGCATCTACAGCACGACAGACATCGGGGATCCGGGCTTTCCCTGACCAACAGGGCTTCGACATTTACCACCAGCTGCACCTGGGCCCCCACTAAAAAGAACCCCGAAAAATCACGAACGTCGGATGATTCCTCCCACACCGAAAGTGCCAGCCAGTCAAGCTCTTGCTGCTCCTCCCCGGCCATTCCCAGCGCATCTACAGCACCACAGACATCGGGGCTCCGGGCTTTCCCTGACAAACAGGGCTTCGACGTTTACCACCAGCTGCACCTGGGCACCCACTGAAATAAAACCCCGAAAAATCACGAACGTCGGACGATTGCTCCCACACCAAAAGTGCCAGCAACTCAAGCTCTTGCTGCTCCTCACCTCCCATTCCCAGCGCATCTACAGCACCACAGACATCGGGGCTCTGGGCTTTCCCTGACAAACAGGGCTTCGACGTTTACCACCAGCTGCACCTGGGCGCCCGCTGAAAAAAATAAAAGAAAAATCACGAACGTCGGACGATTGCTCCCACAGCAAAAGTGCCAGCCAGTCAAGCTCTTGCTGCTCCTCACCAGCCATTCCCAGCGCATCTACAGCACCACAGACATCGCGGCTCCGGGCTTTCCCTGACCAACAGGGCTTCGACGTTTACCACCAGCTGCACCTGGTTGCCCACTGAAAAAAAAACCCTGAAAAATCAAAAACGTCGGACGATTGATCCCACACCGAAAGTGCCAGCCTGTCAAGCTCTTGCTGTTCCTCACCGGCCATTGGCAGCGCATCTACAGCACCACAGACATCGGGGCTCTGGGCTTTCCCGGACCAACAGGGCTTCGACGTTTACCACCAGCTGAGCCTGGGCGCCAGCTGAAAAGAACCCCGAAAAATCACGAACATCGGACGATTGCTCCCACACCGAAAGTGCCAGCAACTCAAGCTCTTGCTGCTCCTCACCAGACTTTGGCAGCGCATCTACAGCACCACAGACATCGGGGCTCCGGGCTTTCCCTGACCAACAGGGCTTCGACGTTTACCACTCGCTGAACCTGGGCTCCCACTGAAAAGAACCCCGAAAAATCACGAACATCGGACAATTGCTCCCACACCAAAAGTTCCAGCCAGTCAAGCTCTTGCTGCTCCTCACCGGCCACTGGCAGCGCATCTACAGCACCACAGACATCGGGGCTCTGGGCTTTCCCTGACAAACAGGGCTTCGATGTTTACCACCAGCTGAACCTGGGCGCCCACTGAAATAAAACCCCGAAAAATCACAAACGTCGGACGATTCCTCCCACACAGAAAGTGCCAGCAACTCAAGCTCTTGCTGTTCCTCACCGGACTTTGGCAGTGGATCTACAGCACCACAGACATCACGGCTCCGGGCTTTCCCTGACCAACAGGGCTTCGACGTTTACCACCAGCTGCACCTGTGCGCCCACTGAAAAAAACCCCGAAAAATCACAAACGTCGGACGATTGCTCCCACACCAAAAGTGCCAGCCAGTCAAGCTCTTGCTGCTCCTCACCGGCCATTGGCAGCGCATCTACAGCACCACAGACATCGTGGCTCCGGGCTTTCCCTGACCAACAGGCCTTCGACATTTACCACCAGCTGCACCTGGTTGCCCAGTGAAAAAAAACCCTGAAAAATGACGAACGTCGGACGATTGCTCCCACAGCAAAAGTGCCAGCCAGTCAAGCTCTTGCTGCTCCTCACCGGACAGTGGCAGTGCATCTACAACACCACAGACATCGGGGCTCCGGGCTTTCCCTGACGAACAGGGCTTCGACGTTTACCACTCGCTGAACCTGGGCTCCCACTGAAAAGAACACCGAAAAATCACAAACGTCGGACGATTGCTCTCACACCAAAAGTGCCAGACAGTCAAGCTCTTGCTGCTGCTCACCGGCCATTGCCAGCCCATCTACAGCACCACAGACATCGTGGCTCCGGGCTTTCCCTGACCAAAGGGGCTTCGAAGTTTACCACCAGCTGAACCTGGGCGCCCACTGAAATAAAACCCCGAAAAATCACGAACGTCGGACGACTGCTCCCACACCCAAAGTGCCAGCCAGTCAAGCTCTTGCTGCTCCTCACCGGACAGTGGCAGTGCATCTACAACACCACAGACATCGGGGCTCCGGGCTTTCCCTGACCAACAGGGCTTCGACGTTTACCACTCGCTGAACCTGGGCTCCCACTGAAAATAACCCCGAAAAATCACGAACGTCGGACGATTGCTCCCACACCAAAAGTGCCAGCCAGTCAAGCTCATGCTGCTTCTAACCAGCCATTCCCAGCGCATCTACAGCGCCACAGACATCGGGGCTCCGGGCTTTCCCTGACCAACAGGGCTTCGACGTTTACCACCAGCTGCAGCTGGGCGCCCACTGAAATAAAAGCCCGAAAAATCACGAACGTCGGACGATTGCTCCCACAACGAAAGTGCCAGCCAGTCAAGCTCTTGCTGCTCCTCACCGGCCATTCCCAGCGCATCTACAGCACCACAGACATCGGGGCTCCGGGCTTTCCCTGACCAACAGGGCTTCGATGTTTACCACCCGCTGCACATGGGCGCCCACTAAAAAAAATAAACGAAATATCACGAACATCAGACGATTCCTGCCACACCTTAAATGCCAGCCAGTCAAGCTCATGCTGCTTCTCACCAGCCATTCCCAGCGCATCTACAGCACCACAGACATCGGGGCTCCGGGCTTTCCCTGACCAACAGGGCTTCGAAGTTTACCACCAGCTGCACCTGGGCGCCCACTGAAATAAAACCCCGAAAAATCACGAACGTCGGACAATTGCTCCCACACCGAAAGTGCCAGACAGTCAACCTCTAGCTGCTCCTCACCGGGCATTACCAGCGCATCTAAAGCACCACAGACATCGCGGCTCCGGGCTTTCCCTGACCAACAGGGCTTCGACATTTACCACCAGCTGCACATGGGCGCCCACTGAAAAAAAAACCCTAAAAAATCAAAAACTTCGGACAATTGCTCCCACACCGAAAGTGCCAGCCAGTCAAGCTCTTGCTGCTCCTCCCCAGCCATTGGCAGCGCATCTACAGCACCACAGACATCGGGGCTCCGGGCTTTCCCTGACCAACAGGCCTTCGACATTTACCACCAGCTGAACCTGGGCGCCCACTGAAAAGAACCCCGAAAAATCACGAACGTCGGACGATTGCTCCCACACCGAAATTGCCAGCCAGTCAAGCTGTAGGTGCTCCTCACCTTCCATTCCCAGCGCATCTACAGCACCACAGACATCGGGGCTCCGGGCGTTCCCTGACCAACAGGGCTTAGAAGTTTATTACCAGCTGAACCTAGGCGCCCACTGGAAAAAAAATCCCCAAATATCACGAACGTCGGACGATTGCTCTCACACCAAAAGTGCCAGCAACTCAAGCTCTTGCTACCCCTCACCGGCCATTCCCAGCGCATCTACAGCACCACAGACATCGGGGCTCCGGGCTTTCCCTGACGAACAGGGCTTCGACGTTTACCACCAGCTGCACCTGGGCTCCCACTGAAATAAAACCCCGAAAAATGACGAACGTCGGACGATTGCTCCCACACCAAAAGTGCCAGCACCTCAAACTCTTGCTGCTCCTCACCGGACTTTGGCAGTGCATCTACAGCACCACAAACATCGGGGTTCTGCGCTTTCCCTGACCAACAGGGCTTCGACGTTTACCACCAGCTGAACCTGGGCGCCCGCTGAAAAAAATAAAAGAAAAATCACGAACGTCGGACGATTGCTCCCACAGCAAAAGTGCCAGCCAGTCAAGCTCTTGCTGCTCCTCACCAGCCATTCCCAGCGCATCTACAGCACCACAGACATCGCGGCTCCGGGCTTTCCCTGACCAACAGGGCTTCGACGTTTACCACCAGCTGCACCTGGTTGCCCACTGAAAAAAAAACCCTGAAAAATCAAAAACGTCGGACGATTGATCCCACACCGAAAGTGCCAGCCTGTCAAGCTCTTGCTGTTCCTCACCGGCCATTGGCAGCGCATCTACAGCACCACAGACATCGGGGCTCTGGGCTTTCCCGGACCAACAGGGCATCGATGTTTACCACCAGCTGAGCCTGGGCGCCCACTGAAAAGAACCCCGAAAAATCACAAACATCGGACGATTGCTCCCACACCGAAAATGCCAGCAACTCAAGCTCTTGCTGCTCCTCACCGGCCACTGGCAGCGCATCTACAGCACCACAGACATCGGGGCTCCGGGCTTTCCCTGACGAACCGGGCTTCGACATTTACCACCAGCTGCACCTGGGTGCCCCCTGAAAAAAAAACCCCAAAAATCACAAACGTCGGACGATTCCTGCCACACCTTAAATGCCAGCCTGTCAACCTCTTGCTGCTCCTCACCGGCCATTCCCAGCGCATCTACAGCACCACAGACATCGGGGATCCGGGCTTTCCCTGACCAACAGGGCTTCGACGTTTACCACCAGTTGCACCTGGGCACCCACTGAAAAAAAAAACCCCCAAAATCACAAACATCAGACGATTGCTCCCACACCGAAAGTGCCAGCCAGTCAAGCTCTTTGTGCTCCTCACCGGCCATTGGCGGCGCATCTACAGCACCACAGACATCGGGGCTCCGGGCTTTCCCTGACCAACAGGGCTTTGACGTTATACCACCCGCTGCACCTCGGCACCCACTGAAAAAAATAAACGAAAAATCATGAACATCGGACGATTGCTCCCACACCGAAAGTGCCAGCAACACAAGCTCTTCCTGCTCCTGACCGCCCATTCCCAGCGCATCTAGAGCACCACAGACATCGCGGCTCCGGGCTTTCCCTGACCAACAGGCCTTTGACATTTACCATCAGCTGCACCTGGTTGCCCACTGAAAAAAAACCCTGAAAAATCAAAAACGTCGGACGATTGCTCCCACACCAAAAGTGCCAGACAGTCAAGCTCTTGCTGCTCCTCACCTCCCATTGGCAGCGCATGTACAGCACCACAGACATCACGGCTCCGGGCTTTCCCTGACCAACAGGGCTTCGACGTTTACCACTAGCTAAACCTGGGCTCCCACTAAAAAAAAATCCCGAAAAATCAAAAACGTCCGACGATTCCTGCCACACCGAAAGTGCCAGCCTATCAAGCTCTTGCTGCTCGTCCCCGGCCATTGGCAGCACATCTACAGCACCAAAGACATCGCGGCTCCGGGCTTTCCCTGACCAACAGGGCTTCGATGTTTACCACCAGCTGCAAATGGGCGCCCACTGAAATAAAACCCCGAAAAATAACAAACGTCGGACGATTCCTCCCACACCAAAAGTGCCAGACAGTCAAGCTCTTGCTGCTACTCACCGGACTTTGGCAGTGCATCTACAGCACCACAGATATCGGTGTTCTGCGCTTTCCCTGACCAACAGGGCTTCGACGTTTACCAGCAGCCGCACCTGGGCGCCCACTGAAAAAAATAAATGAAAAATCACGAACGTCGGACGATTGCTCCCACACCGAAAGTGCCAGCCAGTCAAGCTCTTGCTGCTCCTCACCGGCCATTGGCAGCGCATCTACAGCACCACAGACATCGGGGCTCCGAGCTTTCCCTGACCAACAGGGCTTCGACGTTTACCACCAGCTGCACCTGGGCGCCCACTGAAAAAAACCCCTAAAAATCAGGAACATCGGACGATTGCTCCCACATTGAAAGTGCCAGCAACACAAGCTCTTGCTGCTGCTCACTGCCCATACCCAGCGCATCTACAGCACGACAGACATCGGGGCTCCGGGCTTTCCATGACCAACAGGGCTTAGACGTTTACCACCAGCTGCACCTGGGCACCCACTGAAAAAAAACCTTGAAAAATCACGAACATCGGACGATTTCTCCCACACCGAAAGTGCCAGCCAGTCAGGCTCTTGCTGCTAATCACCGCCCATTCCCAGCGCATCTACAGCACCACAGACATTTGGGCTCCGGACTTTCCCTGACTAACAGCACTTCGACGTTTACCACCAGCTGAACATGGGTGCCCACTGAAAAAAAAACCCGAAAAAAACACAAACGTCGGACGATTGCTCCCACACCAAAAGTGCCAGCCAGTCAAGCTCTTGCTGCTCCTCACCGGCCATTGGAAGCGCATCTACAGCACCACAGACATCGGGGCTCCGGGCTTTCCCTGACCAACAGGGCTTCGACGTTTACCACCAGCTGCACCTGGGCTCCCACTGAAATAAAACGCCGAAAAATCACGAACGTCGGACGATTGCTCCCACACCAAAAGTGCCAGCAACTCAAGCTCTTGCTGCTCCTCACCTCCCATTCCCAGCGCATCTACAGCACCACAGACATCGGGGCTCTGGGCTTTCCCTGACAAACAGGGCTTCGACATTTACCACCAGCTGCACCTGGGCGCCCACTGAAATAAAACCCCGAAAAATCACGAACATCGGACGATTGCTCCCACACCAAAAGTGCCAGCAACTTAAACTCTTGCTGCTACTCACCGGACTTTGGCAGTGCATCTACAGCACCACAGACATCGGGGTTCTGCGCTTTCCCTGACCAACAGGGCTTCGACGTTTACCACCAGCTGAACCTGGGCGCCCGCTGAAAAAAATAAAAGAAAAATCACGAACGTCGGACGATTCCTCCCACAGCAAAAGTGCCAGCCAGTCAAGCTCTTGCTTCTCCTCACCAGCCATTCCCAGCGCATCTACAGCGCCACAGACATCGCGGCTCCGGGCTTTCCCTGACCAACAGGGCTTCGACGTTTACCACCAGCTGCACCTGGTTGCCCACTGAAAAAAAAACCCTGAAAAATCAAAAACGTCGGACGATTGATCCCACACCGAAAGTGCCAGCCAGTCAAGCTCTTGCTGTTCCTCACCGACCATTGGCAGTGCATCTACAGCACCACAGACATCGGTGTTCTGCGCTTTCCCTGACCAACAGGGCTTCGACGTTTACCACCAGCCGCACCTGGGCGCCCACTGAAAAAAATAAATGAAAAATCACGAACGTCGGACGATTGCTCCCACACCGAAAGTGCCAGCCAGTCAAGCTCTTGCTGCTCCTCACCGGCCATTGGCAGCGCATCTACAGCACCACAGACATCGGGGCTCCGAGCTTTCCCTGACCAACAGGGCTTCGACGTTTACCACCAGCTGCACCTGGGCGCCCACTGAAAAAAATAAATGAAAAATCACGAACGTCGGACGATTGCTCCCACACCGAATGTGCCAGCCAGTCAAGCTCTTGCTGCTCCTCACCGGCCATTGGCAGCGCATCTACAGCACCACAGACATCGGGGCTCCGAGCTTTCCCTGACCAACAGGGCTTCGACGTTTACCACCAGCTGCACCTGGGCGCCCACTGAAAAAAACCCCTAAAAATCAGGAACATCGGACGATTGCTCCCACATTGAAAGTGCCAGCAACACAAGCTCTTGCTGCTGCTCACTGCCCATACCCAGCGCATCTACAGCACCACAGACATCGGGGCTCCGGGCTTTCCATGACCAACAGGGCTTAGACGTTTACCAGCAGCTGCACCTGGGCACCCACTGAAAAAAAACCTTGAAAAATCACGAACATCGGACGATTTCTCCCACACCGAAAGTGCCAGCCAGTCAGGCTCTTGCTGCTAATCACCGCCCATTCCCAGCGCATCTACAGCACCACAGACATTTGGGCTCCGGACTTTCCCTGACTAACAGCACTTCGACGTTTACCACCAGCTGAACATGGGTGCCCACTGAAAAAAAAACCCGAAAAAAACACAAACGTCGGACGATTGCTCCCGCACCGAAAGTGCCAGCCAGTCAAGCTCTTGCTGCTCCTCACCGGCCATTGGAAGCGCATCTACAGCACCACAGACATCGGGGCTCCGGGCTTTCCCTGACCAACAGGGCTTCGACGTTTACCACCAGCTGCACCTGGGCTCCCACTGAAATAAAACGCCGAAAAATCACGAACGTCGGACGATTGCTCCCACACCAAAAGTGCCAGCAACTCAAGCTCTTGCTGCTCCTCACCTCCCATTCCCAGCGCATCTACAGCACCACAGACATCGGGGCTCCGGGCTTTCCCTGACCAACAGGGCTTCGACGTTTACCACTCGCTGAACCTGGGCTCCCACTGAAAATAACCCCGAAAAATCACGAACGTCGGACGATTGCTCCCACACCAAAAGTGCCAGCCAGTCAAGCTCATGCTGCTTCTAACCAGCCATTCCCAGCGCATCTACAGCGCCACAGACATCGGGGCTCCGGGCTTTCCCTGACCAACAGGGCTTCGACGTTTACCACCAGCTGCAGCTGGGCGCCCACTGAAATAAAAGCCCGAAAAATCACGAACGTCGGACGATTGCTCCCACAACGAAAGTGCCAGCCAGTCAAGCTCTTGCTGCTCCTCACCGGCCATTCCCAGCGCATCTACAGCACCACAGACATCGGGGCTCCGGGCTTTCCCTGACCAACAGGGCTTCGATGTTTACCACCCGCTGCACATGGGCGCCCACTAAAAAAAATAAACGAAATATCACGAACATCAGACGATTCCTGCCACACCTTAAATGCCAGCCAGTCAAGCTCATGCTGCTTCTCACCAGCCATTCCCAGCGCATCTACAGCACCACAGACATCGGGGCTCCGGGCTTTCCCTGACCAACAGGGCTTCGAAGTTTACCACCAGCTGCACCTGGGCGCCCACTGAAATAAAACCCCGAAAAATCACGAACGTCGGACAATTGCTCCCACACCGAAAGTGCCAGACAGTCAACCTCTAGCTGCTCCTCACCGGGCATTACCAGCGCATCTAAAGCACCACAGACATCGCGGCTCCGGGCTTTCCCTGACCAACAGGGCTTCGACATTTACCACCAGCTGCACATGGGCGCCCACTGAAAAAAAAACCCTAAAAAATCAAAAACTTCGGACAATTGCTCCCACACCGAAAGTGCCAGCCAGTCAAGCTCTTGCTGCTCCTCCCCAGCCATTGGCAGCGCATCTACAGCACCACAGACATCGGGGCTCCGGGCTTTCCCTGACCAACAGGCCTTCGACATTTACCACCAGCTGAACCTGGGCGCCCACTGAAAAGAACCCCGAAAAATCACGAACGTCGGACGATTGCTCCCACACCGAAATTGCCAGCCAGTCAAGCTGTAGGTGCTCCTCACCTTCCATTCCCAGCGCATCTACAGCACCACAGACATCGGGGCTCCGGGCGTTCCCTGACCAACAGGGCTTAGAAGTTTATTACCAGCTGAACCTAGGCGCCCACTGGAAAAAAAATCCCCAAATATCACGAACGTCGGACGATTGCTCTCACACCAAAAGTGCCAGCAACTCAAGCTCTTGCTACCCCTCACCGGCCATTCCCAGCGCATCTACAGCACCACAGACATCGGGGCTCCGGGCTTTCCCTGACGAACAGGGCTTCGACGTTTACCACCAGCTGCACCTGGGCTCCCACTGAAATAAAACCCCGAAAAATGACGAACGTCGGACGATTGCTCCCACACCAAAAGTGCCAGCACCTCAAACTCTTGCTGCTCCTCACCGGACTTTGGCAGTGCATCTACAGCACCACAAACATCGGGGTTCTGCGCTTTCCCTGACCAACAGGGCTTCGACGTTTACCACCAGCTGAACCTGGGCGCCCGCTGAAAAAAATAAAAGAAAAATCACGAACGTCGGACGATTGCTCCCACAGCAAAAGTGCCAGCCAGTCAAGCTCTTGCTGCTCCTCACCAGCCATTCCCAGCGCATCTACAGCACCACAGACATCGCGGCTCCGGGCTTTCCCTGACCAACAGGGCTTCGACGTTTACCACCAGCTGCACCTGGTTGCCCACTGAAAAAAAAACCCTGAAAAATCAAAAACGTCGGACGATTGATCCCACACCGAAAGTGCCAGCCTGTCAAGCTCTTGCTGTTCCTCACCGGCCATTGGCAGCGCATCTACAGCACCACAGACATCGGGGCTCTGGGCTTTCCCGGACCAACAGGGCATCGATGTTTACCACCAGCTGAGCCTGGGCGCCCACTGAAAAGAACCCCGAAAAATCACAAACATCGGACGATTGCTCCCACACCGAAAATGCCAGCAACTCAAGCTCTTGCTGCTCCTCACCGGCCACTGGCAGCGCATCTACAGCACCACAGACATCGGGGCTCCGGGCTTTCCCTGACGAACCGGGCTTCGACATTTACCACCAGCTGCACCTGGGTGCCCCCTGAAAAAAAAACCCCAAAAATCACAAACGTCGGACGATTCCTGCCACACCTTAAATGCCAGCCTGTCAACCTCTTGCTGCTCCTCACCGGCCATTCCCAGCGCATCTACAGCACCACAGACATCGGGGATCCGGGCTTTCCCTGACCAACAGGGCTTCGACGTTTACCACCAGTTGCACCTGGGCACCCACTGAAAAAAAAAACCCCCAAAATCACAAACATCAGACGATTGCTCCCACACCGAAAGTGCCAGCCAGTCAAGCTCTTTGTGCTCCTCACCGGCCATTGGCGGCGCATCTACAGCACCACAGACATCGGGGCTCCGGGCTTTCCCTGACCAACAGGGCTTTGACGTTATACCACCCGCTGCACCTCGGCACCCACTGAAAAAAATAAACGAAAAATCATGAACATCGGACGATTGCTCCCACACCGAAAGTGCCAGCAACACAAGCTCTTCCTGCTCCTGACCGCCCATTCCCAGCGCATCTAGAGCACCACAGACATCGCGGCTCCGGGCTTTCCCTGACCAACAGGCCTTTGACATTTACCATCAGCTGCACCTGGTTGCCCACTGAAAAAAAACCCTGAAAAATCAAAAACGTCGGACGATTGCTCCCACACCAAAAGTGCCAGACAGTCAAGCTCTTGCTGCTCCTCACCTCCCATTGGCAGCGCATGTACAGCACCACAGACATCACGGCTCCGGGCTTTCCCTGACCAACAGGGCTTCGACGTTTACCACTAGCTAAACCTGGGCTCCCACTAAAAAAAAATCCCGAAAAATCAAAAACGTCCGACGATTCCTGCCACACCGAAAGTGCCAGCCTATCAAGCTCTTGCTGCTCGTCCCCGGCCATTGGCAGCACATCTACAGCACCAAAGACATCGCGGCTCCGGGCTTTCCCTGACCAACAGGGCTTCGATGTTTACCACCAGCTGCAAATGGGCGCCCACTGAAATAAAACCCCGAAAAATAACAAACGTCGGACGATTCCTCCCACACCAAAAGTGCCAGACAGTCAAGCTCTTGCTGCTACTCACCGGACTTTGGCAGTGCATCTACAGCACCACAGATATCGGTGTTCTGCGCTTTCCCTGACCAACAGGGCTTCGACGTTTACCAGCAGCCGCACCTGGGCGCCCACTGAAAAAAATAAATGAAAAATCACGAACGTCGGACGATTGCTCCCACACCGAAAGTGCCAGCCAGTCAAGCTCTTGCTGCTCCTCACCGGCCATTGGCAGCGCATCTACAGCACCACAGACATCGGGGCTCCGAGCTTTCCCTGACCAACAGGGCTTCGACGTTTACCACCAGCTGCACCTGGGCGCCCACTGAAAAAAACCCCTAAAAATCAGGAACATCGGACGATTGCTCCCACATTGAAAGTGCCAGCAACACAAGCTCTTGCTGCTGCTCACTGCCCATACCCAGCGCATCTACAGCACGACAGACATCGGGGCTCCGGGCTTTCCATGACCAACAGGGCTTAGACGTTTACCACCAGCTGCACCTGGGCACCCACTGAAAAAAAACCTTGAAAAATCACGAACATCGGACGATTTCTCCCACACCGAAAGTGCCAGCCAGTCAGGCTCTTGCTGCTAATCACCGCCCATTCCCAGCGCATCTACAGCACCACAGACATTTGGGCTCCGGACTTTCCCTGACTAACAGCACTTCGACGTTTACCACCAGCTGAACATGGGTGCCCACTGAAAAAAAAACCCGAAAAAAACACAAACGTCGGACGATTGCTCCCACACCAAAAGTGCCAGCCAGTCAAGCTCTTGCTGCTCCTCACCGGCCATTGGAAGCGCATCTACAGCACCACAGACATCGGGGCTCCGGGCTTTCCCTGACCAACAGGGCTTCGACGTTTACCACCAGCTGCACCTGGGCTCCCACTGAAATAAAACGCCGAAAAATCACGAACGTCGGACGATTGCTCCCACACCAAAAGTGCCAGCAACTCAAGCTCTTGCTGCTCCTCACCTCCCATTCCCAGCGCATCTACAGCACCACAGACATCGGGGCTCTGGGCTTTCCCTGACAAACAGGGCTTCGACATTTACCACCAGCTGCACCTGGGCGCCCACTGAAATAAAACCCCGAAAAATCACGAACATCGGACGATTGCTCCCACACCAAAAGTGCCAGCAACTTAAACTCTTGCTGCTACTCACCGGACTTTGGCAGTGCATCTACAGCACCACAGACATCGGGGTTCTGCGCTTTCCCTGACCAACAGGGCTTCGACGTTTACCACCAGCTGAACCTGGGCGCCCGCTGAAAAAAATAAAAGAAAAATCACGAACGTCGGACGATTCCTCCCACAGCAAAAGTGCCAGCCAGTCAAGCTCTTGCTTCTCCTCACCAGCCATTCCCAGCGCATCTACAGCGCCACAGACATCGCGGCTCCGGGCTTTCCCTGACCAACAGGGCTTCGACGTTTACCACCAGCTGCACCTGGTTGCCCACTGAAAAAAAAACCCTGAAAAATCAAAAACGTCGGACGATTGATCCCACACCGAAAGTGCCAGCCAGTCAAGCTCTTGCTGTTCCTCACCGACCATTGGCAGTGCATCTACAGCACCACAGACATCGGTGTTCTGCGCTTTCCCTGACCAACAGGGCTTCGACGTTTACCACCAGCCGCACCTGGGCGCCCACTGAAAAAAATAAATGAAAAATCACGAACGTCGGACGATTGCTCCCACACCGAAAGTGCCAGCCAGTCAAGCTCTTGCTGCTCCTCACCGGCCATTGGCAGCGCATCTACAGCACCACAGACATCGGGGCTCCGAGCTTTCCCTGACCAACAGGGCTTCGACGTTTACCACCAGCTGCACCTGGGCGCCCACTGAAAAAAATAAATGAAAAATCACGAACGTCGGACGATTGCTCCCACACCGAATGTGCCAGCCAGTCAAGCTCTTGCTGCTCCTCACCGGCCATTGGCAGCGCATCTACAGCACCACAGACATCGGGGCTCCGAGCTTTCCCTGACCAACAGGGCTTCGACGTTTACCACCAGCTGCACCTGGGCGCCCACTGAAAAAAACCCCTAAAAATCAGGAACATCGGACGATTGCTCCCACATTGAAAGTGCCAGCAACACAAGCTCTTGCTGCTGCTCACTGCCCATACCCAGCGCATCTACAGCACCACAGACATCGGGGCTCCGGGCTTTCCATGACCAACAGGGCTTAGACGTTTACCAGCAGCTGCACCTGGGCACCCACTGAAAAAAAACCTTGAAAAATCACGAACATCGGACGATTTCTCCCACACCGAAAGTGCCAGCCAGTCAGGCTCTTGCTGCTAATCACCGCCCATTCCCAGCGCATCTACAGCACCACAGACATTTGGGCTCCGGACTTTCCCTGACTAACAGCACTTCGACGTTTACCACCAGCTGAACATGGGTGCCCACTGAAAAAAAAACCCGAAAAAAACACAAACGTCGGACGATTGCTCCCGCACCGAAAGTGCCAGCCAGTCAAGCTCTTGCTGCTCCTCACCGGCCATTGGAAGCGCATCTACAGCACCACAGACATCGGGGCTCCGGGCTTTCCCTGACCAACAGGGCTTCGACGTTTACCACCAGCTGCACCTGGGCTCCCACTGAAATAAAACGCCGAAAAATCACGAACGTCGGACGATTGCTCCCACACCAAAAGTGCCAGCAACTCAAGCTCTTGCTGCTCCTCACCTCCCATTCCCAGCGCATCTACAGCACCACAGACATCGGGGCTCTGGGCTTTCCCTGACAAACAGGGCTTCGACATTTACCACCAGCTGCACCTGGGCGCCCACTGAAATAAAACCCCGAAAAATCACGAACATCGGACGATTGCTCCCACACCAAAAGTGCCAGCAACTTAAACTCTTGCTGCTACTCACCGGACTTTGGCAGTGCATCTACAGCACCACAGACATCGGGGTTCTGCGCTTTCCCTGACCAACAGGGCTTCGACGTTTACCACCAGCTGAACCTGGGCGCCCGCTGAAAAAAATAAAAGAAAAATCACGAACGTCGGACGATTCCTCCCACAGCAAAAGTGCCAGCCAGTCAAGCTCTTGCTGCTCCTCACCAGCCATTCCCAGCGCATCTACAGCGCCACAGACATCGCGGCTCCGGGCTTTCCCTGACCAACAGGGCTTCGACGTTTACCACCAGCTGCACCTGGTTGCCCACTGAAAAAAAAACCCTGAAAAATCAAAAACGTCGGACGATTGATCCCACACCGAAAGTGCCAGCCAGTCAAGCTCTTGCTGTTCCTCACCGACCATTGGCAGTGCATCTACAGCACCACAGACATCGGGGCTCCGGGCTTTCCCTGACCAACAGGGCTTCGACTTTTACCATCAGGTGCACCTGGGCGCCCACTGAAAAGAACCCCGAAAAATCACGAACATCGGACGATTGCTCCCACACCCAAAGTGCCAGCAACTCAAGCTCTTGCTGCTCCTCACCGGCCACTGGAAGCGCATCTACAGCACCACAGACATCGGGGCTCTGGGCTTTCCCTGACGAACCGGGCTTCGACATTTACCACCAGCTGCACCTGGGTGCCCACTGAAAAAAAAACCCCGAAAAATCACGAACGTCGGACGATTGCTCCCACACCAAAAGAGCCAGCCAGTCAAGCTCATGCTGCTTCCAACCAGCCATTCCCAGCGCATCTACAGCGCCACAGACATCGGGGCTCCGGGCCTTCCCTGACGAACCGGGCTTCGACATTTACCACCAGCTGCACCTGGGTGCCCATTGAAAAAAAAACCCCGAAAAATCACGAACGTCGGACGATTGCTCCCACACCAAAAGTGCCAGCCAGTCAAGCTCTTGCTGCTCCTCACCGGAATTTGGAAGCCCATCTACAGCACCACAGACATCGGGGCTCCGGGCTTTCCCTGACCAACAGGGCTTCGACGTTTACCACCAGCTGCACATGGGCGCCCACTAAAAAAAATAAACGAAATATCACGAACATCAGACGATTCCTGCCACACCTTAAATGCCAGCCAGTCAAGCTCATGCTGCTTCTCACCAGCCATTCCCAGCGCATCTACAGCACCACAGACATCGGGGCTCCGGGCTTTCCCTGACCAACAGGGCTTCGAAGTTTACCACCAGCTGCACCTGGGCGCCAACTGAAATAAAACCCCGAAAAATCACGAACGTCGGACAATTGCTCCCACACCGAAAGTGCCAGACAGTCAACCTCTAGCTGCTCCTCACCGGGCATTCCCAGCGCATCTACAGCACCACAGACATCGGGGCTCCGGGCTTTCCCTGACCAACAGGGCTTCGACATTTACCACCAGCTGCACCTGGTTATCCACTGAAAAAAAAACCCTAAAAAATCAAAAACTTCGGACAATTGCTCCCACACCAAAAGTGCCAGCCAGTCAAGCTCTTGCTGCTCCTCACCGGCCATTCCCAGCGCATCTACAGCACCACAGACATCAGGGCTCTGGACTTTCCCTGACGAACAGGGCTTCGACGTTTACCACCCGCTGCACCTGGGCTCCCACTGAAAAGAACCCCCGAAAAATCACGAACATCGGACGATTGCTCCCACACCAAAAGTGCCAGCTAGTCAAGCTCTTGCTGCTCCTCCCCGGCCATTGGCAGCGCATCTACAGCACCACAGATATCGGGGCTCCGAGCTTTCCCTGACCAAGAGGGCTTCGACGTTTACCACCAGCTGAACCTGGGCGCCCAGTGAATAAAAATCCCCAAAAATCACAAACGTCCGACGATTGCTCCCACACCCAACGTGCCAGACAGTCAAGCTCTTGCTGCTCCTCACCAGCCATTCCCAGCGCATCTACAGCACCACAGACATCGGGGCTCCGGGCATTCCCTGACCAACAGGGCTTCAACATTTACCACCAGCTGCACCTGGGCGCCCACTGAAATAAAACCCCGAAAAATCACGAACGTCGGACGATTGCACCCACACAGAAAGTGCCAGCCAGTCAAGCTCATGCTGCTCCTCACCTCCCATTCCCAGCGCATCTACAGCACCACAGACATCGGGGCTCCGGGCTTTCCCTGACGAACAGGGCTTCGACGTTTACCACCAGCTGAACCTGGGCGCCCACTGAAAGTAAAACCCCGAAAAATCACGAACGTCGGACGATTGCTCCCACACCAAAAGTGCCAGCAACTCAAGCTCTGGCTGCTCCTCACCGGCCATTGCCAGCGCATCTACAGCACCACAGACATAGGGGCTCCGGGCTTTCCCTGACCAACAGGGCTTCGACGTTTACCACCAGCTGCACCTGGGTGCCCCCTGAAAAAAAAATCCCAAAAATCACAAACGTCCGACGATTCCTCCCACACCGAAAGTGCCAGCCTGTCAAGCTCTTGCTGCTTGTCCCCGGCCATTGGCAGCGCATCTACAGCACCACAGACATCGGGGCTCTGGGCTTTCCCTGACCAACAGGGCTTCGATGTTTACCACCAGCTGCAAATGGGCGCGCACTGGAAGTAAAACCCGGAAAAATCACGAACGTCGGACGATTGCTCCCACACCGAAAGTGCCACCCAGTCAAGCTCCTGCTGCTCCTAAGCGGCCACTGGCAGCGCATCTACAGCACCAAAGACATCGGGGCTCCGGGCTTTCCCTGACCAACAGGGCTTCGACGTTTACCACCAGCTGAACCTGGGCGACCTCTGAAAAAAAATCCACGAAAAATCACGAACATCGGACGATTGCTCCCACACCGAAAGTGCCAGCCTGTCAAGCTCTTGCTGCTCCTCACCAGCCATTCCCAGCGCATCTACAGCACCACAGACATCGGGGCTACGGGCTTTCCCTGACAAAAAGGGCTTCGACGATTACCACCCGCTGCACCTGGGCGCCCACTGAAATACAACCCCGAAAAATCACGAACGTCGGACGATTGCTCCCACAGCGAAAGTGCCAGCAACTCAAGCTCTTGCGGCTCCTCACCGGACTTTGGCAGTGCATCTACAGCACCACAGACATCGGGGTTCTGCGCTTTCCCTGACCAACAGGGCTTCGACGTTTACCACCAGCTGCACCTGGGCGCCCACTGAAAAAAATAAAAGAAAAATCACGAACATCGGACGATTGCTCCCACACCGAAAGTGCCAGCCAGTCAAGCTCTTGCTGCTCCTCACCGGCCATTGGCAGCGCATCTACAGCACCACAGATATCGGGGCTCCGAGCTTTACCTGAACAACAAGGCTTCGACATTTACCACCAGCTGCACCTGGTTACCCACTGAAATAAAACCCTGAAAAATCAAAAACGTCAAACGATTGCTCCCACACTGCAAGTGCCAGCAACTCAAGCTCTTCCTGCTACTCACCTCCCATTCCCAGCGCATCTACAACACCACAGACATCGGGGCTCCGAGCTTTCCCTGACCAACAGGGCTTCGACGTTTACCACCAGCTGCACCTGGGCGCCCACTGAAATAAAACCCCGAAAAATAAAAAACGTCGGACGATTCCTCCCACACCGAAAGTGCCAGCAACTCAAGCTCTTGCTGCTACTCACCGGCCATTGGCAGCGCATCTACAGCACCACAGACATCGGGGCTCCAGGCTTTCCCTAACGAACCGGGCTTCGACATTTACCACCAGCTGCACGTGGGTTCCCCCTGAAAAAAAAAACCCCAAAAATCACAAATGTCAGACGATTCCTGCCACACATTAAATGCCAGCATGTCAAGCTCTTGCTGCTCATCACCGCCCATTTCCAGCGCATCTACAGCACCACAGACATCGGGGCTCCGGGCTTTCCCTGACCAACAGGGCTTCGACGTTTACCACCAGCTGAACCTGGGCGCCCACTGAAATAAAACCCCGAAAAATCACGAACGTCGGACGATTCCTCCCACATCAAAAGTGCCAGCAACACAAGCTCTTGCTGCTCCTCACCGGCCATTGGCAGCGCATCTACAGCACCACAGACATCGGGGCTCCGGGCTTTCCCTGACCAACAGGGCTTCGACGTTTACCACCAGCTGCACCTGGGTTCCCACTGAAAGTAAAACCCCGAAGAATCACGAACGTCGGACGATTGCTCCCACACCGAAAGTGCCAGCCTGTCAAGCTCTAGCTGCTCCTGACCGCCCATTCCCAGCGCATCTACAGCACCACAGACATCGGGGCTCCGGGCTTTCCCTGACCAACAGGGCTTCGACATTTACCACCAGCTGCAGCTGGGCGCCCACTGAAAAAAAACCCGAAAAATCATGAACATCGGACGATTGCTCCCACACCGAAAGTGCCAGCAACTCAAGCTCTTGCTGCTCCTCACCAGCCATTGGCAGCGCATCTACAGCACCACAGACATTGGGGTTCTGCGCCTTCCCTAACCAACAGGGCTTCGACATTTACCACCAGCTGCACCTGGGTGCCCCCTGAAAAAAAAAACCCAAAAATCACAAACGTCCGACGATTCCTCCCACACCGAAAGTGCCAGCCTGTCAAGCTCTTGC
This sequence comes from Chlamydotis macqueenii, assembly GCF_036417535.1. Classification (NCBI taxonomy): domain Eukaryota; kingdom Metazoa; phylum Chordata; class Aves; order Otidiformes; family Otididae; genus Chlamydotis; species Chlamydotis macqueenii. Next base: position 64,177 of record NW_028239151.1, read on the forward strand.
TGCTTGTCCCCGGCCATTGGCAGCGCATCTACAGCACCACAGACATCGGGGCTCTGGGCTTTCCCTGACCAACAGGGCTTCGATGTTTACCACCAGCTGCAAATGGGCGCGCACTGGAAGTAAATCCCGGAAAAATCACGAACGTCGGACGATTGCTCCCACACCGAAAGTGCCACCCAGTCAAGCTCTTGCTGCTCCTAAGCGGCCATTGGCAGCGCATCTACAGCACCAAAGACATCGGGGCTCCGGGCTTTCCCTGACCAACAGGGCTTCGACGTTTACCACCAGCTGCACCTGGGCTCCCACTGAAATAAAACGCCGAAAAATCACGAACGTCGGACGATTGCTCCCACACCAAAAGTGCCAGCAACTCAAGCTCTTGCTGCTCCTCACCTCCCATTCCCAGCGCATCTACAGCACCACAGACATCGGGGCTCTGGGCTTTCCCTGACAAACAGGGCTTCGACATTTACCACCAGCTGCACCTGGGCGCCCACTGAAATAAAACCCCGAAAAATCACGAACATCGGACGATTGCTCCCACACCAAAAGTGCCAGCAACTTAAACTCTTGCTGCTACTCACCGGACTTTGGCAGTGCATCTACAGCACCACAGACATCGGGGTTCTGCGCTTTCCCTGACCAACAGGGCTTCGACGTTTACCACCAGCTGAACCTGGGCGCCCGCTGAAAAAAATAAAAGAAAAATCACGAACGTCGGACGATTCCTCCCACAGCAAAAGTGCCAGCCAGTCAAGCTCTTGCTGCTCCTCACCAGCCATTCCCAGCGCATCTACAGCGCCACAGACATCGCGGCTCCGGGCTTTCCCTGACCAACAGGGCTTCGACGTTTACCACCAGCTGCACCTGGTTGCCCACTGAAAAAAAAACCCCGAAAAATCAAAAACGTCGGACGATTGATCCCACACCGAAAGTGCCAGCCAGTCAAGCTCTTGCTGTTCCTCACCGGCCATTGGCAGTGCATCTACAGCACCACAGACATCGGGGCTCCGGGCTTTCCCTGACCAACAGGGCTTCGACTTTTACCATCAGGTGCACCTGGGCGCCCACTGAAAAGAACCCCGAAAAATCACGAACATCGGACGATTGCTCCCACACCCAAAGTGCCAGCAACTCAAGCTCTTGCTGCTCCTCACCAGCCACTGGAAGCGCATCTACAGCACCACAGACATCGGGGCTCTGGGCTTTCCCTGACGAACCGGGCTTCGACATTTACCACCAGCTGCACCTGGGTGCCCACTGAAAAAAAAACCCCGAAAAATCACGAACGTCGGACGATTGCTCCCACACCAAAAGAGCCAGCCAGTCAAGCTCATGCTGCTTCCAACCAGCCATTCCCAGCGCATCTACAGCGCCACAGACATCGGGGCTCCGGGCTTTCCCTGACGAACCGGGCTTCGACATTTACCACCAGCTGCACCTGGGTGCCCACTGAAAAAAAAACCCCGAAAAATCACGAACGTCGGACGATTGCTCCCACACCAAAAGTGCCAGCCAGTCAAGCTCTTGCTGCTCCTCACCGGAATTTGGCAGCCCATCTACAGCACCACAGACATCGGGGCTCCGGGCTTTCCCTGACCAACAGGGCTTCGACGTTTACCACCCGCTGCACATGGGCGCCCACTAAAAAAAATAAACGAAATATCACGAACATCAGACGATTCCTGCCACACCTTAAATGCCAGCCAGTCAAGCTCATGCTGCTTCTCACCAGCCATTCCCAGCGCATCTACAGCACCACAGACATCGGGGCTCCGGGCTTTCCCTGACCAACAGGGCTTCGAAGTTTACCACCAGCTGCACCTGGGCGCCAACTGAAATAAAACCCCGAAAAATCACGAACGTCGGACAATTGCTCCCACACCGAAAGTGCCAGACAGTCAACCTCTAGCTGCTCCTCACCGGGCATTCCCAGCGCATCTACAGCACCACAGACATCGGGGCTCCGGGCTTTCCCTGACCAACAGGGCTTCGACATTTACCACCAGCTGCACCTGGTTATCCACTGAAAAAAAAACCCTAAAAAATCAAAAACTTCGGACAATTGCTCCCACACCAAAAGTGCCAGCCAGTCAAGCTCTTGCTGCTCCTCACCGGCCATTCCCAGCGCATCTACAGCACCACAGACATCAGGGCTCTGGACTTTCCCTGACGAACAGGGCTTCGACGTTTACCACCCGCTGCACCTGGGCTCCCACTGAAAAGAACCCCCGAAAAATCACGAACATCGGACGATTGCTCCCACACCAAAAGTGCCAGCCAGTCAAGCTCTTGCTGCTCCTCCCCGGCCATTGGCAGCGCATCTACAGCACCACAGATATCGGGGCTCCGAGCTTTCCCTGACCAAGAGGGCTTCGACGTTTACCACCAGCTGAACCTGGGCGCCCAGTGAATAAAAATCCCCAAAAATCACAAACGTCCGACGATTGCTCCCACACCCAACGTGCCAGACAGTCAAGCTCTTGCTGCTCCTCACCAGCCATTCCCAGCGCATCTACAGCACCACAGACATCGGGGCTCCGGGCATTCCCTGACCAACAGGGCTTCAACATTTACCACCAGCTGCACCTGGGCGCCCACTGAAATAAAACCCCGAAAAATCACGAACGTCGGACGATTGCACCCACACAGAAAGTGCCAGCCAGTCAAGCTCATGCTGCTCCTCACCTCCCATTCCCAGCGCATCTACAGCACCACAGACATCGGGGCTCCGGGCTTTCCCTGACGAACAGGGCTTCGACGTTTACCACCAGCTGAACCTGGGCGCCCACTGAAAGTAAAACCCCGAAAAATCACGAACGTCGGACGATTGCTCCCACACCAAAAGTGCCAGCAACTCAAGCTCTGGCTGCTCCTCACCGGCCATTGCCAGCGCATCTACAGCACCACAGACATCGGGGCTCCGGGCTTTCCCTGACCAACAGGGCTTCGACGTTTACCACCAGCTGAACCTGGGGGCCCAGTGAATAAAAATCCCCAAAAATCACAAACGTCCGACGATTGGTCCCACACCCAACGTGCCAGACAGTCAAGCTCTTGCTGCTCCTCACCAGCCATTGCCAGCGCATCTACAGCACCACAGACATCGGGGCTCCAGGCATTCCCTGACCAACAGGGCTTCGACGTTTACCACCAGCTGCACCTGGGCTCCCACTGAAATAAAACCCCGAAAAATCACGAATGTCGGATGATTGCTCTCACACCAAAAGTGCCAGCAACTCAAACTCTTGCTGCTCCTCACCGGAGTTTGGCAGTGCATCTACAGCACCACAGACATCGGGGTTCTGCGCTTTCCCTGACCAACAGGGCTTCGACGTTTACCACCAGCTGAACCTGGGCGCCCGCTGAAAAAAATAAAAGAAAAATCACGAACGTCGGACGATTGCTCCCACAGCAAAAGTGCCAGCCAGTCAAGCTCTTGCTGCTCCTCCCCGGCCACTGGCAGCGCATCTACAGCACCACAGACATCGGGGCTCCGAGCTTTCCCTGACCAACAGGGCTTCGACGTTTACCACCAGCTGCACCTGGGCGCCCACTGAAATAAAACCCCGAAAAATCACAAAGGTCGGACGATTCCTCCCCCACAGAAAGTGCCAGCAACTCAAGCTCTTGCTGTTCCTCACCGGACTTTGGCAGTGCATCTACAGCACCACAGACATCGTGGCTCCGGGCTTTCCCTGACCAACAGGCCTTTGATATTTACCACCAGCTGCACCTGGTTGCCCAGTGAAAATAAACCCTGAAAAATGACGAACGTCAGACGATTGCTCCCACACCAAAAGTGCCAGCCAGTCAAGCTCATGCTGCTCCTCACCGGACAGTGGCAGTGCATATACAACACCACAGACATCGGGGCTCCGGGCATTCCCTGACGAACAGGGCTTCGACGTTTACCACTCGCTGCACCTGGGCTCCCACTGAAAAGAACACCGAAAAATCACGAACGTCGGACGATTGCTCTCACACCAAAAGTGCCAGACAGTCAAGCTCTTGCTGCTGCTCACCGGGCATTGCCAGCCCATCTACAGCACGACAGACATCGGGGCTCCGGGCTTTCCCTGACGAACAGGGCTTCGACGTTTACCACCAGCTGCACCTGGGCGCCCACTGGAAAAAATAAACGAAATATCACGAACATCAGACGAGTGCTCCCACACCGAAAGTGCCAGCCAGTCAAGCTCATGCTGCTTCTCACCAGCAATTCCCAGCGCATCTACAGCACCACAGACATCGGGGCTCCGGGCTTTCCCTGACCAACAGGGCTTCGACGTTTACCACCCGCTGCAGCTGGGCGCCCACTGAAATAAAACCCCGAAAAATCATGAACGTCGGACGATTGCTCCCACAACAAAAGTGCCAGCCAGTCAAGCTCTTGCTGCTCCTCACCAGCCATTGGAGGCGCATCTACAGCACCACAGACATCGGGGCTCCGGGCATTCCCTGACCAACAGGGCTTCGACATTTACCACCAGCTGCACCTGGGCGCCCACTGAAATAAAACCCCGAAAAATCACGAACGTCGGACGATTCCTCCCACACCGAAAGTGCCAGCAACTCAAGCTCTTGCTGCTACTCACCGGACTTTGGCAGTGCATCTACAGCACCACAGACATCGGGGTTCTGCGCTTTCTTTGACCAACAGGGCTTCGACGTTTACCACCAGCTGAACCTGGGCACCCGCTGAGAAAAATAAAAGAAAAATCACGAACATCGGACGATTGTTCCCATAGCAAAAGTGCCAGCCAGTCAAGCTCTTGCTGCTCCTCACCGGCCATTCCCAGCCCATCTACAGCACCACAGACATCGGGGCTCCGGGCTTTCCCTGACCAACAGGGCTTCGACGTTTACCACCAGCTGCACCTGATTGCCCACTGAAAAAAAACCCTGAAAAATCAAAAACGTCGGATGATTGATCTCACACCGAAAGTGCCAGCAACTCAAGCTCTTGCTGCTACTCACCGGCCATTGGCAGCGTATCTACAGCACCACAGACATCGGGGCTCCGGGCTTTCCCTGACCAACAGGGCTTCGACTTTTAACACGAGCTGAACCTGGGCGCCCCCTGAAAAAAAAACCCCAAAAATCACAAATGTCGGACGATTCCTGCCACACCTTAAATGCCAGCCTGTCAAGCTCTTGCTGCTCCTCACCGCACATTCCCAGCGCATCTACAGCACCACAGACATCGGGGCTCTGGGCTTTCCCTGACCAACAGGGCTTCGACGTTTACCACCAGCTGCACCTGTGCGCCCACTGAAAGTAAAACCCCGAAAAATCACGAACGTCGGACGATTGCTCCCACACCGAAAGTGCCAGCCAGTCAAGCTGTAGGTGCTCATCACCTTCCATTCCCAGCGCATCTACAGCACCACAGACATCGGGGCTCCGGGCTTTCCCTGACCAACAGGGCTTCGACATTTACCACCAGCTGCACCTGGGCGCCCACTGAAAGTAAAACCGCGAAGAATCACGAACGTCGGACGATTGCTCCCACACCGAAAGTGCCAGCCAGTCAAGCTCTTGCTGCTCCTCACCGGCCATTGGCAGCGCATCTACAGCACCACAGACATCGGGGCTCCGGGCTTTCCCTGACCAACAGGGCTTCGACGTTTACCACCAGCTGCACCTGGGCTCCCACTGAAATAAAACCCCGAAAAATCACGAACGTCGGACGATTGCTCCCACACCAAAAGTGCCAGCAACTCAAGCTCTTGCTACCCCTCACCGGCCATTCCCAGCGCATCTACAGCACCACAGACATCGGGGCTCCGGGCTTTCCCTGACCAACAGGGCTTCGACGTTTACCACCAGTTGCACCTGGGCACCCACTGAAAAAAAAAAACCCCCAAAATCACAAACATCAGAAGATTGCTCCCACACCGAAAGTGCCAGCCAGTCAAGCTCTTTGTGCTCCTCACCGGTCATGGGCGGCGCATCTACAGCACCACAGACATCGGGGCTCCGGGCTTTCCCTGACCAACAGGGCTTCGACGTTTACCACCAGCTGCACCTGGGCGCCCACTGAAAAAACTAAACGAAAAATCACGAACATCGGACGATTGCTCCCACACCGAAAGTGCCAGCCTGTCAAGCTCTTGCTGCTCCTCACCGCCCATTCCCAGCGCATCTACAGCACCACAGACATCGGGGCTCCGGGCTTTCCCTGACCAACAGGGCTTCGACATTTACCACCAGCTGCACCTGGGCTCCCAATGAAATAAAACCCCGAAAAATCACGAACGTCGGACGATTGCTCCCACACCGAAAGTGCCAGCCAGTCAAGCTCTTGCTGTTCCTCACCGGACAGTGGCAGTGCATGTACAGCACCACAGACATCGGGGCTCCGGGCTTTCCCTGACCAACAGGGCTTCGACGTTTACCACTCGCTGAACCTGGGCTCCCACTGAAAAGAACCCCGAAAAATCACGAACGTCGGACGATTGCTCCCACACCAAAAGTGCCAGACAGTCAAGCTCTTGCTGCTCCTCACCGGCCATTCCCAGCGCATCTACAGCACCACAGACATCGGGGCTCCGGGCTTTCCCTGACCAACAGGGCTTCGACGTTTACAACTAGCTAAACCTGGGCTCCCACTAAAAAAAAATCCTGAAAAATCAGAAACGTCCGACGATTCCTCGCACACCGAAAGTGCCAGCCTGTCAAGCTCTTGCTGCTCCTCACCGCCCATTCCCAGCGCATCTACAGCACCACAGATATCGAGGCTCCGGGCTTTCCCTGACCAACAGGGCTTCAACGTTTACCACCAGCTGAACCTGGGCTCCCACTGAAAAAAAACCCCGAAAAATCACGAACGTCGGACATTTACTCCCACACCGAAAGTGCCAGCCTGTCAAGCTCTTGCTGCTCCTCCCCGGCCATTGGCAGCGCATGTACAGCATCACAGATATCGGGGCTCCAAGCTTTCCCTGACCAACAGGGCTTCGGGCTTCCCCTGACCAACAGGGCGTCGAAGTTTACCACCAGCTGCACCTGGGCGCCCACTGAAATAAAACCCCGAAAAATCATGAACGTCAGACGATTGCTCCCACACCGAAAGTGCCAGCAACTCAAGGTCTTCCTGCTCCTCACCGGCCATTGGCAGCGCATCTACAGCACCACAGACATCGGGAGTCCGGGCTTTCCCTGACCAACAGGGCTTCGACATTTACCATCAGCTGCACCTGGGTGCCCACTGAAAAAAATAAACGAAAAATCACAAACATCGCACGATTGCTCCCACACCGAAAGTGCCAGCAACTCAAGCTCTTGCTGCTCCTCACCGGCCATTGGCAGCGCATCTACAGCACCACAGATATCGGGGCTCCGAGCTTTCCCTGACCAACAGGGCTTCGACGTTTACCACCAGCTGAACCTGGGCGCCCACTGAAATAAAACCCCGAAGAATCACAAACGTCGGACGATTCCTCCCACACCGATAGTGCCAGCAACTCAAGCTCTTGCTGCTACTCACCGGACTTTGGCAGTGCATCTACAGCACCACAGACATCGGGGTTCTGCGCTTTCTTTGACCAACAGGGCTTCGACGTTTACCACCAGCTGAACCTGGGCACCCGCTGAGAAAAATAAAAGAAAAATCACGAACATCGGACGATTGCTCCCATAGCAAAAGTGCCAGCCAGTCAAGCTCTTGCTGCTCCTCCCCGGCCATTCCCAGCGCATCTACAGCACCACAGACATCGGGGCTCCGGGCTTTCCCTGACCAACAGGGCTTCGACGTTTACCACCAGCTGAACCTGGGCGCCCAGTGAATAAAAATCCCCAAAAATCACAAACGTCCGACGATTGCTCCCACACCCAAAGTGTCAGACAGTCAAGCTCTTGCTGCTCCTCACCGGCCATTGGCAGCGCATCTACAGCACCACAGACATCGGGGCTCCGGGCTTTCCCTGACCAACAGGGCTTCGACGTTTACCACCAGCTCAACCTGGGCGCCCATTGAAAGTAAAACCCCGAAAAATCACGAAAGTCGGACGATTGCTCCCACACCGAAAGTGCCAGCAACTCAAGCTCCTGCTGCTACTAACCGGACTTTGGTAGTGCATCTACAGCACCACAGACATCGGGGTTCTGCGCTTTCCCTGAACAACAGGGCTTCGACATTTACCATCAGCTGCACCTGGGCGCCCACTGAAAAAAATAAACGAAAAATCACGAACATCGGACGATTGCTCCCACAGTGAAAGTGCCAGCAACTCAAGCTCTTGCTGCTCCTCACCTCCCATTGGCAGCGCATCTACAGCACCACAGACATCGGGGCTCCGGGCTTTCCCTGACGAACAGGGCTTCGACGTTTACCACCAGCTGAGCCTGGGCGCCGACTGAAAGTAAAACCCCGAAGAATCACGAACGTCGGACGATTGCTCCCACACCGAAAGTGCCAGCCTGTCAAGCTCTTGCTGCTTGTCCCCGGCCATTGGCAGCGCATCTACAGCACCACAGACATCAGGGCGCCGGGCTTTCCCTGACCAACAGGGCTTCGACATTTACCACCAGCTGCAGCTGGGCGCCCACTGAAAAAAAACCCGAAAAATCATGAACATCGGACGATTGCTCCCACACCGAAAGTGCCAGCAACTCAAGCTCTTGCTGCTCCTCACCAGCCATTGGCAGCGCATCTACAGCACCACAGACATTGGGGTTCTGCGCCTTCCCTGACCAACAGGGCTTCGACGTTTACCACCAGCTGCACCTGGGTGCCCCCTGAAAAAAAAATCCCAAAAATCACAAACGTCCGACGATTCCTCCCACACCGAAAGTGCCAGCCTGTCAAGCTCTTGCTGCTTGTCCCCGGCCATTGGCAGCGCATCTACAGCACCACAGACATCGGGGCTCTGGGCTTTCCCTGACCAACAGGGCTTCGATGTTTACCACCAGCTGCAAATGGGCGCGCACTGGAAGTAAAACCCGGAAAAATCACGAACGTCGGACGATTGCGCCCACACCGAAAGTGCCACCCAGTCAAGCTCTTGCTGCTCCTAAGCGGCCACTGGCAGCGCATCTACAGCACCAAAGACATCGGGGCTCCGGGCTTTCCCTGACCAACAGGGCTTCGACGTTTACCACCAGCTGAACCTGGGCGACCTCTGAAAAAAAATCCACGAAAAATCACGAACATCGGACGATTGCTCCCACACCGAAAGTGCCAGCCTGTCAAGCTCTTGCTGCTCCTCACCAGCCATTCCCAGCGCATCTACAGCACCACAGACATCGGGGCTACGGGCTTTCCCTGACAAAAAGGGCTTCGACGATTACCACCCGCTGCACCTGGGCGCCCACTGAAATACAACCCCGAAAAATCACGAACGTCGGACGATTGCTCCCACAGCGAAAGTGCCAGCAACTCAAGCTCTTGCGGCTCCTCACCGGACTTTGGCAGTGCATCTACAGCACCACAGACATCGGGGTTCTGCGCTTTCCCTGACCAACAGGGCTTCGACGTTTACCACCAGCTGCACCTGGGCGCCCACTGAAAAAAATAAAAGAAAAATCACGAACATCGGACGATTGCTCCCACACCGAAAGTGCCAGCCAGTCAAGCTCTTGCTGCTCCTCACCGGCCATTGGCAGCGCATCTACAGCACCACAGATATCGGGGCTCCGGGCTTTCCCTGAACAACAAGGCTTCGACATTTACCACCAGCTGCACCTGGTTACCCACTGAAATAAAACCCTGAAAAATCAAAAACGTCAAACGATTGCTCCCACACTGCAAGTGCCAGCAACTCAAGCTCTTCCTGCTACTCACCTCCCATTCCCAGCGCATCTACAACACCACAGACATCGGGGCTCCGAGCTTTCCCTGACCAACAGGGCTTCGACGTTTACCACCAGCTGCACCTGGGCGCCCACTGAAATAAAACCCCGAAAAATAAAAAACGTCGGACGATTCCTCCCACACCGAAAGTGCCAGCAACTCAAGCTCTTGCTGCTACTCACCGGCCATTGGCAGCGCATCTACAGCACCACAGACATCGGGGCTCCAGGCTTTCCCTAACGAACCGGGCTTCGACATTTACCACCAGCTGCACGTGGGTTCCCCCTGAAAAAAAAAACCCCAAAAATCACAAATGTCAGACGATTCCTGCCACACATTAAATGCCAGCATGTCAAGCTCTTGCTGCTCATCACCGCCCATTTCCAGCGCATCTACAGCACCACAGACATCGGGGCTCCGGGCTTTCCCTGACCAACAGGGCTTCGACGTTTACCACCAGCTGAACCTGGGCGCCCACTGAAATAAAACCCCGAAAAATCACGAACGTCGGACGATTCCTCCCACATCAAAAGTGCCAGCAACACAAGCTATTGCTGCTCCTCACTGGCCATTCCCAGCGCATCTACAGCACCACAGACATCGGGGTTCTGCGCTTTCCCTGACCAACAGGGCTTCGACGTTTACCACCAGTTGCACCTGGGCGCCCACTGATAAAAATAAACGAAAAATCACAAACATCGGACGATTGCTCCCACACCGAAAGTGCCAGCCAGTCAAGCTCTTGCTGCTCCTCACCGGAATTTGGCAGCCCATCTACAGCACCACAGACATCGGGGCTCCGGGCTTTCCCTGACCAACAGGGCTTCGACGTTTACCACCAGCTGCACCTGTGTGCCCACTGAAAGTAAAACCCCGAAAAATCACGAACATCGGACGATTGCTCCCACAACGAAAGTGCCAGCCAGTCAAGCTCTTGCTGCTCCATACCGGCCATTGGCAGCGCATCTACAGCACCAAAGACATCGGGGCTGTGGGCTTTCCCTGACCAACAGGGCTTCGACGTTTACCACCAGCTGAACCTGGGCGCCCAGTGAATAAAAATCCCCAAAAATCACAAACGTCCGACGATTGCTCCCACACCGAAAGTGCCAGCAACTCAAGCTCTTGCTGCTACTCACCGGACTTTGGCAGTGCATCTACAGCACCACAGACATCGGGGTTCTGCGCTTTCTTTGACCAACAGGGCTTCGACGTTTATCACCAGCTGAACCTGGGCACCCGCTGAGAAAAATAAAAGAAAAATCACGAACATCGGACGATTGCTCCCATAGCAAAAGTGCCAGCCAGTCAAGCTCTTGCTGCTCCTCACCGGTAATTCCCAGCCCATCTACAGCACCACAGACATCGGGGCTCCGGGCTTTCCCTGACCAACAGGGCTTCGACGTTTAGCACCCGCTGCACCTGGGCTCCCACTGAAAAGAACCCCGAAAAATCACAGACGTCGGATGATTGCTCCCACACCAAAAGTGCCAGCAACACAAGCTCTTGCTGCTCCTCACCGGCCATTGGCAGCGCATCTACAGCACCACAGACATCGGGGCTCCGGGCTTTCCCTGACCAACAGGGCTTCGACGTTTACCACCAGCTGCACCTGGGTTCCCACTGAAAGTAAAACCCCGAAGAATCACGAACGTCGGACGATTGCTCCCACACCCAAAGTGCCAGCCTGTCAAGCTCTAGCTGCTCCTCACCGCCCATTCCCAGCGCATCTACAGCACCACAGACATCGGGGCTCCGGGCTTTCCCTGACCAACAGGGCTTCGACATTTACCACCAGCTGCAGCTGGGCGCCCACTGAAAAAAAACCCGAAAAATCATGAACATCGGACGATTGCTCCCACACCGAAAGTGCCAGCAACTCAAGCTCTTGCTGCTCCTCACCAGCCATTGGCAGCGCATCTACAGCACCACAGACATTGGGGTTCTGCGCCTTCCCTAACCAACAGGGCTTCGACATTTACCACCAGCTGCACCTGGGTGCCCCCTGAAAAAAAAAACCCAAAAATCACAAACGTCCGACGATTCCTCCCACACCGAAAGTGCCAGCCTGTCAAGCTCTTGCTGCTTGTCCCCGGCCATTGGCAGCGCATCTACAGCACCACAGACATCGGGGCTCTGGGCTTTCCCTGACCAACAGGGCTTCGATGTTTACCACCAGCTGCAAATGGGCGCGCACTGGAAGTAAATCCCGGAAAAATCACGAACGTCGGACGATTGCTCCCACACCGAAAGTGCCACCCAGTCAAGCTCTTGCTGCTCCTAAGCGGCCATTGGCAGCGCATCTACAGCACCAAAGACATCGGGGCTCCGGGCTTTCCCTGACCAACAGGGCTTCGACGTTTACCACCAGCTGCACCTGGGCTCCCACTGAAATAAAACGCCGAAAAATCACGAACGTCGGACGATTGCTCCCACACCAAAAGTGCCAGCAACTCAAGCTCTTGCTGCTCCTCACCTCCCATTCCCAGCGCATCTACAGCACCACAGACATCGGGGCTCTGGGCTTTCCCTGACAAACAGGGCTTCGACATTTACCACCAGCTGCACCTGGGCGCCCACTGAAATAAAACCCCGAAAAATCACGAACATCGGACGATTGCTCCCACACCAAAAGTGCCAGCAACTTAAACTCTTGCTGCTACTCACCGGACTTTGGCAGTGCATCTACAGCACCACAGACATCGGGGTTCTGCGCTTTCCCTGACCAACAGGGCTTCGACGTTTACCACCAGCTGAACCTGGGCGCCCGCTGAAAAAAATAAAAGAAAAATCACGAACGTCGGACGATTCCTCCCACAGCAAAAGTGCCAGCCAGTCAAGCTCTTGCTGCTCCTCACCAGCCATTCCCAGCGCATCTACAGCGCCACAGACATCGCGGCTCCGGGCTTTCCCTGACCAACAGGGCTTCGACGTTTACCACCAGCTGCACCTGGTTGCCCACTGAAAAAAAAACCCTGAAAAATCAAAAACGTCGGACGATTGATCCCACACCGAAAGTGCCAGCCAGTCAAGCTCTTGCTGTTCCTCACCGGCCATTGGCAGTGCATCTACAGCACCACAGACATCGGGGCTCCGGGCTTTCCCTGACCAACAGGGCTTCGACTTTTACCATCAGGTGCACCTGGGCGCCCACTGAAAAGAACCCCGAAAAATCACGAACATCGGACGATTGCTCCCACACCCAAAGTGCCAGCAACTCAAGCTCTTGCTGCTCCTCACCGGCCACTGGAAGCGCATCTACAGCACCACAGACATCGGGGCTCTGGGCTTTCCCTGACGAACCGGGCTTCGACATTTACCACCAGCTGCACCTGGGTGCCCACTGAAAAAAAAACCCCGAAAAATCACGAACGTCGGACGATTGCTCCCACACCAAAAGAGCCAGCCAGTCAAGCTCATGCTGCTTCCAACCAGCCATTCCCAGCGCATCTACAGCGCCACAGACATCGGGGCTCCGGGCTTTCCCTGACGAACCGGGCTTCGACATTTACCACCAGCTGCACCTGGGTGCCCACTGAAAAAAAAACCCCGAAAAATCACGAACATCGGACGATTGATCCCACACCAAAAGTGCCAGCCAGTCAAGCTCTTGCTGCTCCTCACCGGAATTTGGCAGCCCATCTACAGCACCACAGACATCGGGGCTCCGGGCTTTCCCTGACCAACAGGGCTTCGACGTTTACCACCCGCTGCACATGGGCGCCCACTAAAAAAAATAAACGAAATATCACGAACATCAGACGATTCCTGCCACACCTTAAATGCCAGCCAGTCAAGCTCATGCTGCTTCTCACCAGCCATTCCCAGCGCATCTACAGCACCACAGACATCGGGGCTCCGGGCTTTCCCTGACCAACAGGGCTTCGAAGTTTACCACCAGCTGCACCTGGGCGCCAACTGAAATAAAACCCCGAAAAATCACGAACGTCGGACAATTGCTCCCACACCGAAAGTGCCAGACAGTCAACCTCTAGCTGCTCCTCACCGGGCATTCCCAGCGCATCTACAGCACCACAGACATCGGGGCTCCGGGCTTTCCCTGACCAACAGGGCTTCGACATTTACCACCAGCTGCACCTGGTTATCCACTGAAAAAAAAACCCTAAAAAATCAAAAACTTCGGACAATTGCTCCCACACCAAAAGTGCCAGCCAGTCAAGCTCTTGCTGCTCCTCACCGGCCATTCCCAGCGCATCTACAGCACCACAGACATCAGGGCTCTGGACTTTCCCTGACGAACAGGGCTTCGACGTTTACCACCCGCTGCACCTGGGCTCCCACTGAAAAGAACCCCCGAAAAATCACGAACATCGGACGATTGCTCCCACACCAAAAGTGCCAGCCAGTCAAGCTCTTGCTGCTCCTCCCCGGCCATTGGCAGCGCATCTACAGCACCACAGATATCGGGGCTCCGAGCTTTCCCTGACCAAGAGGGCTTCGACGTTTACCACCAGCTGAACCTGGGCGCCCAGTGAATAAAAATCCCCAAAAATCACAAACGTCCGACGATTGCTCCCACACCCAACGTGCCAGACAGTCAAGCTCTTGCTGCTCCTCACCAGCCATTCCCAGCGCATCTACAGCACCACAGACATCGGGGCTCCGGGCATTCCCTGACCAACAGGGCTTCAACATTTACCACCAGCTGCATCTGGGCGCCCACTGAAATAAAACCCCGAAAAATCACGAACGTCGGACGATTGCACCCACACAGAAAGTGCCAGCCAGTCAAGCTCATGCTGCTCCTCACCTCCCATTCCCAGCGCATCTACAGCACCACAGACATCGGGGCTCCGGGCTTTCCCTGACGAACAGGGCTTCGACGTTTACCACCAGCTGAACCTGGGCGCCCACTGAAAGTAAAACCCCGAAAAATCACGAACGTCGGACGATTGCTCCCACACCAAAAGTGCCAGCAACTCAAGCTCTGGCTGCTCCTCACCGGCCATTGCCAGCGCATCTACAGCACCACAGACATCGGGGCTCCGGGCTTTCCCTGACCAACAGGGCTTCGACGTTTACCACCAGCTGAACCTGGGCGCCCAGTGAATAAAAATCCCCAAAAATCACAAACGTCCGACGATTGCTCCCACACCCAACGTGCCAGACAGTCAAGCTCTTGCTGCTCCTCACCAGCCATTGCCAGCGCATCTACAGCACCACAGAGATCGGGGCTCCAGGCATTCCCTGACCAACAGGGCTTCGACGTTTACCACCAGCTGCACCTGGGCTCCCACTGAAATAAAACCCCGAAAAATCACGAATGTCGG
Source organism: Chlamydotis macqueenii (assembly GCF_036417535.1). Taxonomy (NCBI): domain Eukaryota; kingdom Metazoa; phylum Chordata; class Aves; order Otidiformes; family Otididae; genus Chlamydotis; species Chlamydotis macqueenii. The sequence continues at coordinate 79,264 of NW_028239151.1, forward strand.
ATGATTGCTCTCACACCAAAAGTGCCAGCAACTCAAGCTCTTGCTGCTCCTCACCTCCCATTCCCAGCGCATCTACAGCACCACAGACATCGGGGCTCTGGACTTTCCCTGACAAACAGGGCTTCGACGTTTACCACCAGCTGCACCTGGGCGCCCACTGAAATAAAACCTCGAAAAATCACGAACATCGGACGATTGCTCCCACACCAAAAGTGCCAGCAACTCAAACTCTTGCTGCTCCTCACCGGAGTTTGGCAGTGCATCTACAGCACCACAGACATCGGGGTTCTGCGCTTTCCCTGACCAACAGGGCTTCGACGTTTACCACCAGCTGAACCTGGGCGCCCGCTGAAAAAAATAAAAGAAAAATCACGAACGTCGGACGATTGCTCCCACACCAAAAGTGCCAGCCAGTCAAGCTCTTGCTGCTCCTCCCCGGCCACTGGCAGCGCATCTACAGCACCACAGACATCGGGGCTCCGAGCTTTCCCTGACCAACAGGGCTTCGACGTTTACCACCAGCTGCACCTGGGCGCCCACTGAAATAAAACCCCGAAAAATCACAAAGGTCGGACGATTCCTCCCCCACAGAAAGTGCCAGCAACTCAAGCTCTTGCTGTTCCTCACCGGACTTTGGCAGTGCATCTACAGCACCACAGACATCGTGGCTCCGGGCTTTCCCTGACCAACAGGCCTTTGATATTTACCACCAGCTGCACCTGGTTGCCCAGTGAAAATAAACCCTGAAAAATGACGAACGTCGGACGATTGCTCCCACACCAAAAGTGCCAGCCAGTCAAACTCATGCTGCTCCTCACCGGACAGTGGCAGTGCATATACAACACCACAGACATCGGGGCTCCGGGCATTCCCTGACGAACAGGGCTTCGACGTTTACCACTCGCTGCACCTGGGCTCCCACTGAAAAGAACACCGAAAAATCACGAACGTCGGACGATTGCTCTCACACCAAAAGTGCCAGACAGTCAAGCTCTTGCTGCTGCTCACCGGGCATTGCCAGCCCATCTACAGCACGACAGACATCGGGGCTCCGGGCTTTCCCTGACGAACAGGGCTTCGACGTTTACCACCAGCTGCACCTGGGCGCCCACTGGAAAAAATAAACGAAATATCACGAACATCAGACGAGTGCTCCCACACCGAAAGTGCCAGCCAGTCAAGCTCATGCTGCTTCTCACCAGCAATTCCCAGCGCATCTACAGCACCACAGACATCGGGGCTCCGGGCTTTCCCTGACCAACAGGGCTTCGACGTTTACCACCAGCTGCAGCTGGGCGCCCACTGAAATAAAACCCCGAAAAATCATGAACGTCGGACGATTGCTCCCACAACAAAAGTGCCAGCCAGTCAAGCTCTTGCTGCTCCTCACCAGCCATTGGAGGCGCATCTACAGCACCACAGACATCGGGGCTCCGGGCATTCCCTGACCAACAGGGCTTCGACATTTACCACCAGCTGCACCTGGGCGCCCACTGAAATAAAACCCCGAAAAATCACGAACGTCGGACGATTCCTCCCACACCGAAAGTGCCAGCAACTCAAGCTCTTGCTGCTACTCACCGGACTTTGGCAGTGCATCTACAGCACCACAGACATCGGGGTTCTGCGCTTTCTTTGACCAACAGGGCTTCGACGTTTACCACCAGCTGAACCTGGGCACCCGCTGAGAAAAATAAAAGAAAAATCACGAACATCGGACGATTGTTCCCATAGCAAAAGTGCCAGCCAGTCAAGCTCTTGCTGCTCCTCACCGGCCATTCCCAGCCCATCTACAGCACCACAGACATCGGGGCTCCGGGCTTTCCCTGACCAACAGGGCTTCGACGTTTACCACCAGCTGCACCTGATTGCCCACTGAAAAAAAACCCTGAAAAATCAAAAACGTCGGATGATTGATCTCACACCGAAAGTGCCAGCAACTCAAGCTCTTGCTGCTACTCACCGGCCATTGGCAGCGTATCTACAGCACCACAGACATCGGGGCTCCGGGCTTTCCCTGACCAACAGGGCTTCGACTTTTAACACGAGCTGAACCTGGGCGCCCCCTGAAAAAAAAACCCCAAAAATCACAAATGTCGGACGATTCCTGCCACACCTTAAATGCCAGCCTGTCAAGCTCTTGCTGCTCCTCACCGCACATTCCCAGCGCATCTACAGCACCACAGACATCGGGGCTCTGGGCTTTCCCTGACCAACAGGGCTTCGACGTTTACCACCAGCTGCACCTGTGCGCCCACTGAAAGTAAAACCCCGAAAAATCACGAACGTCGGACGATTGCTCCCACACCGAAAGTGCCAGCCAGTCAAGCTGTAGGTGCTCATCACCTTCCATTCCCAGCGCATCTACAGCACCACAGACATCGGGGCTCCGGGCTTTCCCTGACCAACAGGGCTTCGACATTTACCACCAGCTGCACCTGGGCGCCCACTGAAAGTAAAACCGCGAAGAATCACGAACGTCGGACGATTGCTCCCACACCGAAAGTGCCAGCCAGTCAAGCTCTTGCTGCTCCTCACCGGCCATTGGCAGCGCATCTACAGCACCACAGACATCGGGGCTCCGGGCTTTCCCTGACGAACAGGGCTTCGACGTTTACCACCAGCTGCACCTGGGCTCCCACTGAAATAAAACCCCGAAAAATCACGAACGTCGGACGATTGCTCCCACACCAAAAGTGCCAGCAACTCAAGCTCTTGCTACCCCTCACCGGCCATTCCCAGCGCATCTACAGCACCACAGACATCGGGGCTCCGGGCTTTCCCTGACCAACAGGGCTTCGACGTTTACCACCAGTTGCACCTGGGCACCCACTGAAAAAAAAAAACCCCCAAAATCACAAACATCAGACGATTGCTCCCACACCGAAAGTGCCAGCCAGTCAAGCTCTTTGTGCTCCTCACCGGTCATGGGCGGCGCATCTACAGCACCACAGACATCGGGGCTCCGGGCTTTCCCTGACCAACAGGGCTTCGACGTTTACCACCAGCTGCACCTGGGCGCCCACTGAAAAAACTAAACGAAAAATCACGAACATCGGACGATTGCTCCCACACCGAAAGTGCCAGCCTGTCAAGCTCTTGCTGCTCCTCACCGCCCATTCCCAGCGCATCTACAGCACCACAGACATCGGGGCTCCGGGCTTTCCCTGACCAACAGGGCTTCGACATTTACCACCAGCTGCACCTGGGCTCCCAATGAAATAAAACCCCGAAAAATCACGAACGTCGGACGATTGCTCCCACACCGAAAGTGCCAGCCAGTCAAGCTCTTGCTGTTCCTCACCGGACAGTGGCAGTGCATGTACAGCACCACAGACATCGGGGCTCCGGGCTTTCCCTGACCAACAGGGCTTCGACGTTTACCACTCGCTGAACCTGGGCTCCCACTGAAAAGAACCCCGAAAAATCACGAACGTCGGACGATTGCTCCCACACCAAAAGTGCCAGACAGTCAAGCTCTTGCTGCTCCTCACCGGCCATTCCCAGCGCATCTACAGCACCACAGACATCGGGGCTCCGGGCTTTCCCTGACCAACAGGGCTTCGACGTTTACAACTAGCTAAACCTGGGCTCCCACTAAAAAAAAATCCTGAAAAATCAGAAACGTCCGACGATTCCTCGCACACCGAAAGTGCCAGCCTGTCAAGCTCTTGCTGCTCCTCACCGCCCATTCCCAGCGCATCTACAGCACCACAGATATCGAGGCTCCGGGCTTTCCCTGACCAACAGGGCTTCAACGTTTACCACCAGCTGAACCTGGGCTCCCACTGAAAAAAAACCCCGAAAAATCACGAACGTCGGACATTTACTCCCACACCGAAAGTGCCAGCCTGTCAAGCTCTTGCTGCTCCTCCCCGGCCATTGGCAGCGCATGTACAGCATCACAGATATCGGGGCTCCAAGCTTTCCCTGACCAACAGGGCGTCGAAGTTTACCACCAGCTGCACCTGGGCGCCCACTGAAATAAAACCCCGAAAAATCATGAACGTCAGACGATTGCTCCCACACCGAAAGTGCCAGCCAGTCAAGCTCTTGCTGCTCCTCCCCGGCCATTGGCAGCGCATCTACAGCACCACAGACATCGGGAGTCCGGGCTTTCCCTGACCAACAGGGCTTCGACATTTACCATCAGCTGCACCTGGGTGCCCACTGAAAAAAATAAACGAAAAATCACAAACATCGCACGATTGCTCCCACACCGAAAGTGCCAGCAACTCAAGCTCTTGCTGCTCCTCACCGGCCATTGGCAGCGCATCTACAGCACCACAGATATCGGGGCTCCGAGCTTTCCCTGACCAACAGGGCTTCGACGTTTACCACCAGCTGAACCTGGGCGCCCACTGAAATAAAACCCCGAAGAATCACAAACGTCGGACGATTCCTCCCACACCGATAGTGCCAGCAACTCAAGCTCTTGCTGCTACTCACCGGACTTTGGCAGTGCATCTACAGCACCACAGACATCGGGGTTCTGCGCTTTCTTTGACCAACAGGGCTTCGACGTTTACCACCAGCTGAACCTGGGCACCCGCTGAGAAAAATAAAAGAAAAATCACGAACATCGGACGATTGCTCCCATAGCAAAAGTGCCAGCCAGTCAAGCTCTTGCTGCTCCTCCCCGGCCATTCCCAGCGCATCTACAGCACCACAGACATCGGGGCTCCGGGCTTTCCCTGACCAACAGGGCTTCGACGTTTACCACCAGCTGAACCTGGGCGCCCAGTGAATAAAAATCCCCAAAAATCACGAACGTCGGACGATTGCTCCCACACCCAAAGTGCCAGACAGTCAAGCTCTTGCTGCTCCTCACCGGCCATTGGCAGCGCATCTACAGCACCACAGACATCGGGGCTCCGGGCTTTCCCTGACCAACAGGGCTTCGACGTTTACCACCAGCTCAACCTGGGCGCCCATTGAAAGTAAAACCCCGAAAAATCACGACAGTCGGACGATTGCTCCCACACCGAAAGTGCCAGCAACTCAAGCTCCTGCTGCTACTAACCGGACTTTGGTAGTGCATCTACAGCACCACAGACATCGGGGTTCTGCGCTTTCCCTGAACAACAGGGCTTCGACATTTACCATCAGCTGCACCTGGGCGCCCACTGAAAAAAATAAACGAAAAATCACGAACATCGGACGATTGCTCCCACAGTGAAAGTGCCAGCAACTCAAGCTCTTGCTGCTCCTCACCTCCCATTGGCAGCGCATCTACAGCACCACAGACATCGGGGCTCCGGGCTTTCCCTGACGAACAGGGCTTCGACGTTTACCACCAGCTGAGCCTGGGCGCCGACTGAAAGTAAAACCCCGAAGAATCACGAACATCGGACGATTGCTCCCACACCGAAAGTGCCAGCCTGTCAAGCTCTTGCTGCTTGTCCCCGGCCATTGGCAGCGCATCTACAGCACCACAGACATCAGGGCGCCGGGCTTTCCCTGACCAACAGGGCTTCGACATTTACCACCAGCTGCAGCTGGGCGCCCACTGAAAAAAAACCCGAAAAATCATGAACATCGGACGATTGCTCCCACACCGAAAGTGCCAGCAACTCAAGCTCTTGCTGCTCCTCACCAGCCATTGGCAGCGCATCTACAGCACCACAGACATTGGGGTTCTGCGCCTTCCCTGACCAACAGGGCTTCGACGTTTACCACCAGCTGCACCTGGGTGCCCCCTGAAAAAAAAATCCCAAAAATCACAAACGTCCGACGATTCCTCCCACACCGAAAGTGCCAGCCTGTCAAGCTCTTGCTGCTTGTCCCCGGCCATTGGCAGCGCATCTACAGCACCACAGACATCGGGGCTCTGGGCTTTCCCTGACCAACAGGGCTTCGATGTTTACCACCAGCTGCAAATGGGCGCGCACTGGAAGTAAAACCCGGAAAAATCACGAACGTCGGACGATTGCTCCCACACCGAAAGTGCCACCCAGTCAAGCTCTTGCTGCTCCTAAGCGGCCACTGGCAGCGCATCTACAGCACCAAAGACATCGGGGCTCCGGGCTTTCCCTGACCAACAGGGCTTCGACGTTTACCACCAGCTGAACCTGGGCGACCTCTGAAAAAAAATCCACGAAAAATCACGAACATCGGATGATTGCTCCCACACCGAAAGTGCCAGCCTGTCAAGCTCTTGCTGCTCCTCACCAGCCATTCCCAGCGCATCTACAGCACCACAGACATCGGGGCTACGGGCTTTCCCTGACAAAAAGGGCTTCGACGATTACCACCCGCTGCACCTGGGCGCCCACTGAAATACAACCCCGAAAAATCACGAACGTCGGACGATTGCTCCCACAGCGAAAGTGCCAGCAACTCAAGCTCTTGCGGCTCCTCACCGGACTTTGGCAGTGCATCTACAGCACCACAGACATCGGGGTTCTGCGCTTTCCCTGACCAACAGGGCTTCGACGTTTACCACCAGCTGCACCTGGGCGCCCACTGAAAAAAATAAAAGAAAAATCACGAACATCGGACGATTGCTCCCACACCGAAAGTGCCAGCCAGTCAAGCTCTTGCTGCTCCTCACCGGCCATTGGCAGCGCATCTACAGCACCACAGATATCGGGGCTCCGGGCTTTCCCTGAACAACAAGGCTTCGACATTTACCACCAGCTGCACCTGGTTACCCACTGAAATAAAACCCTGAAAAATCAAAAACGTCAAACGATTGCTCCCACACTGCAAGTGCCAGCAACTCAAGCTCTTCCTGCTACTCACCTCCCATTCCCAGCGCATCTACAACACCACAGACATCGGGGCTCCGAGCTTTCCCTGACCAACAGGGCTTCGACGTTTACCACCAGCTGCACCTGGGCGCCCACTGAAATAAAACCCCGAAAAATAAAAAACGTCGGACGATTCCTCCCACACCGAAAGTGCCAGCAACTCAAGCTCTTGCTGCTACTCACCGGCCATTGGCAGCGCATCTACAGCACCACAGACATCGGGGCTCCAGGCTTTCCCTAACGAACCGGGCTTCGACATTTACCACCAGCTGCACGTGGGTTCCCCCTGAAAAAAAAAACCCCAAAAATCACAAATGTCAGACGATTCCTGCCACACATTAAATGCCAGCATGTCAAGCTCTTGCTGCTCATCACCGCCCATTTCCAGCGCATCTACAGCACCACAGACATCGGGGCTCCGGGCTTTCCCTGACCAACAGGGCTTCGACGTTTACCACCAGCTGAACCTGGGCGCCCACTGAAATAAAACCCCGAAAAATCACGAACGTCGGACGATTCCTCCCACATCAAAAGTGCCAGCAACACAAGCTCTTGCTGCTCCTCACCGGCCATTCCCAGCGCATCTACAGCACCACAGACATCGGGGTTCTGCGCTTTCCCTGACCAACACGGCTTCGACGTTTACCACCAGTTGCACCTGGGCGCCCACTGATAAAAATAAACGAAAAATCACAAACATCGGACGATTGCTCCCACACCGAAAGTGCCAGCCAGTCAAGCTCTTGCTGCTCCTCACCGGAATTTGGCAGCCCATCTACAGCACCACAGACATCGGGGCTCCGGGCTTTCCCTGACCAACAGGGCTTCGACGTTTACCACCAGCTGCACCTGTGTGCCCACTGAAAGTAAAACCCCGAAAAATCACGAACATCGGACGATTGCTCCCACAACGAAAGTGCCAGCCAGTCAAGCTCTTGCTGCTCCATACCGGCCATTGGCAGCGCATCTACAGCACCAAAGACATCGGGGCTGTGGGCTTTCCCTGACCAACAGGGCTTCGACGTTTACCACCAGCTGAACCTGGGCGCCCAGTGAATAAAAATCCCCAAAAATCACAAACGTCCGACGATTGCTCCCACACCGAAAGTGCCAGCAACTCAAGCTCTTGCTGCTACTCACCGGACTTTGGCAGTGCATCTACAGCACCACAGACATCGGGGTTCTGCGCTTTCTTTGACCAACAGGGCTTCGACGTTTATCACCAGCTGAACCTGGGCACCCGCTGAGAAAAATAAAAGAAAAATCACGAACATCGGACGATTGCTCCCATAGCAAAAGTGCCAGCCAGTCAAGCTCTTGCTGCTCCTCACCGGTAATTCCCAGCCCATCTACAGCACCACAGACATCGGGGCTCCGGGCTTTCCCTGACCAACAGGGCTTCGACGTTTACCACCAGCTCAACCTGGGCGCCCATTGAAAGTAAAACCCCGAAAAATCACGACAGTCGGACGATTGCTCCCACACCGAAAGTGCCAGCAACTCAAGCTCCTGCTGCTACTCACCGGACTTTGGCAGTGCATCTACAGCACCACAGACATCGGGGTTCTGCGCTTTCCCTGAACAACAGGGCTTCGACATTTACCATCAGCTGCACCTGGGCGCCCACTGAAAAAAATAAACGAAAAATCACGAACATCGGACGATTGCTCCCACAGTGAAAGTGCCAGCAACTCAAGCTCCTGCTGCTCCTCACCGGCCATTGGCAGCGCATCTACAGCACCACAGACATCGGGGCTCCGGGCTTTCCCTGACCAACAGGGCTTCGACGTTTAGCACCCGCTGCACCTGGGCTCCCCCTGAAAAGAACCCCGAAAAATCACAGACGTCGGATGATTGCTCCCACACCAAAAGTGCCAGCAACACAAGCTCTTGCTGCTCCTCACCGGCCATTGGCAGCGCATCTACAGCACCACAGACATCGGGGCTCCGGGCTTTCCCTGACCAACAGGGCTTCGACGTTTACCACCAGCTGCACCTGGGTTCCCACTGAAAGTAAAACCCCGAAGAATCACGAACGTCGGACGATTGCTCCCACACCCAAAGTGCCAGCCTGTCAAGCTCTAGCTGCTCCTCACCGCCCATTCCCAGCGCATCTACAGCACCACAGACATCGGGGCTCCGGGCTTTCCCTGACCAACAGGGCTTCGACATTTACCACCAGCTGCAGCTGGGCGCCCACTGAAAAAAAACCCGAAAAATCATGAACATCGGACGATTGCTCCCACACCGAAAGTGCCAGCAACTCAAGCTCTTGCTGCTCCTCACCAGCCATTGGCAGCGCATCTACAGCACCACAGACATTGGGGTTCTGCGCCTTCCCTAACCAACAGGGCTTCGACATTTACCACCAGCTGCACCTGGGTGCCCCCTGAAAAAAAAAACCCAAAAATCACAAACGTCCGACGATTCCTCCCACACCGAAAGTGCCAGCCTGTCAAGCTCTTGCTGCTTGTCCCCGGCCATTGGCAGCGCATCTACAGCACCACAGACATCGGGGCTCTGGGCTTTCCCTGACCAACAGGGCTTCGATGTTTACCACCAGCTGCAAATGGGCGCGCACTGGAAGTAAATCCCGGAAAAATCACGAACGTCGGACGATTGCTCCCACACCGAAAGTGCCACCCAGTCAAGCTCTTGCTGCTCCTAAGCGGCCATTGGCAGCGCATCTACAGCACCAAAGACATCGGGGCTCCGGGCTTTCCCTGACCAACAGGGCTTCGACGTTTACCACCAGCTGCACCTGGGCTCCCACTGAAATAAAACGCCGAAAAATCACGAACGTCGGACGATTGCTCCCACACCAAAAGTGCCAGCCCGTCAAGCTGTAGGTGCTCCTCACCTTCCATTCCCAGTGCATCTACAACACCACAGACATCGGGGCTCCGAGCTTTCCCTGACCAACAGGGCTTCGACATTTACCAACAGCTGCACCTGGGCGCCCACTGAAATAAAACCCCGAAAAATCACGAACGTCGGACGATTGCTCCCACACCGAAAGTGCCAGCCAGTCAAGCTCTTGCTGTTCCTCACCGGACAGTGGCAGTGCATCTACAGCACCACAGACATCGGGGCTCCGGGCTTTCCCTGACGAACAGGGCTTCGACGTTTACCACTCGCTGAACCTGGGCTCCCACTGAAATAAAACCCCGAAAAATCACGAACGTCGGACGATTGCTCCCACACCAAAAGTGCCAGACAGTCAAGCTCTTGCTGCTCCTCACCGGCCATTCCCAGCGCACCTACAGCACCACAGACATCGGGGCTCCGGGCTTTCCCTGACCAACAGGGCTTCGACGTTTACAACTAGCTAAACCTGGGCTCCCACTAAAAAAAAATCCCGAAAAATCAGAAACGTCCGACGATTCCTCGCACACCGAAAGTGCCAGCCTGTCAAGCTCTTGCTGCTCCTCCCCGGCCATTGGCAGCGCATCTACAGCACCACAGACATCGGGGCTCTGGGCTTTCCCTACCCAACAGGGCTTCGACATTTACCACCAGCTGAACCTGGGCGCCCAGTGAATAAAAACCCCGAAAAAATCACAAACGTCCGACGATTGCTCCCACACCCAACGTGCCAGACAGTCAAGCTCTTGCTGCTACTCACCTCCCATTCCCAGCGCATCTACAGCACCACAGACATCGGGGCTCTGGGCTTTCCCTGACCAACAGGGCTTCGACATTTACCACCAGCTGAACCTGGGCGCCCACTGAAAAAAATAAACGAAAAATCATGAACATCGGACGATTGCTCCCACACCGAAAGTGCCAGCAACTCAAGCTCTTGCTGCTACTCACCGGACTCTGGCAGTGCATCTACAGCACCACAGACATCGGGGCTCCAAGCTTTCCCTGACCAACAGGGCTTTGACGTTTACCACCCGCTGCACCAGGGCTCCCACTGAAATAAAACCCCGAAAAATCACGAACATCGGACGATTCCTCCCACACCGAAAGTGCCAGCAACTCAAGCTCTTGCTGTTCCTCACCAGCCATTGGCAGCGCATCTACAGCACCACAGACATCGGGGCTCTGGGCTTTCCCTACCCAACAGGGCTTCGACGTTTACCACCAGCTGAACCTGGGCGCCCAGTGAATAAAAACCCTGAAAAAATCACAAACGTCCGACGATTGCTGCCACACCCAACGTTCCAGCCATTCAAGCTCTAGCTGCTACTCACCTCCCATTCCCAGCGCATCTACAGCACCACAGACATCGGGGCTCTGGGCTTTCCCTGACCAACAGGGCTTCGACATTTACCACCAGCTGAACCTGGGCGCCCACTGAAAAAAATAAACGAAAAATCATGAACATCGGACGATTGCTCCCACACCGAAAGTGCCAGCAACTCAAGCTCTTGCTGCTCCTCACCGGAGTTTGGCAGTGCATCTACAGCACCACAGACATCGGGGCTCCGGGCTTTCCCTGACGAACAGGGCTTCGACGATTACCACCAGCTGCACCTGGGCGCCCACTGAAAAAAATAAACGAAATATCACGAACATCAGACGATTGCTCCCACACCGAAAGTGCCAGCCAGTCAAGCTCTTGTTGCTCCTCCCCGGGCATTCCCAGCACATCTACAGCACCACAGACATCGGGGCTCCGGGCTTTCCCTGACCAACAGGGCTTCGACATTTACCATCAGCTGCACCTGGGCGCCCACTGAAAAAAATAAACGAAAAATCACGAACATCAGACGATTGCTCCCACACCAAAAGTGCCAGCCAGTCAAGCTCTTGCTGCTTCTCACCGGCCGTTGCCAGCGCATCTACAGCACCACAGACATCGGGGCTCCGGGCTTTCCCTGACCAACAGGGCTTAGAAGTTTACCACCAGCTGCACCTGGGCGCCCACTGAAATAAAACCCCGAAAAATCACGAACGTCGGACGATTGCTCCCACACCAAAAGTGCCAGCAACTCAAGCTCTTGCTGCTCCTCACCGGCCATTCCCAGCGCATCTACAGCACCAAAGACATCGGGGCTCTGGGCTTTCCCTGACCAACAGGGCTTCGACGTTTACCACCAGCTGAACCTGGGCGCCCAGTGAATAAAAATCCCCAAAAATCACAAACGTCCGACGATTGCTCCCACACCGAAAGTGCCAGCAACTCAAGCTCTTGCTGCTACTCACCGGACTTTGGCAGTGCATCTACAGCACCACAGACATCGGGGTTCTGCGCTTTCTATGACCAACAGGGCTTCGACGTTTATCACCAGCTGAACCTGGGCACCCGCTGAGAAAAATAAAAGAAAAATCACGAACATCGGACGATTGCTCCCATAGCAAAAGTGCCAGCCAGTCAAGCTCTTGCTGCTCCTCACCGGCCATTCCCAGCCCATCTACAGCACCACAGACATCGGGGCTCCGGGCTTTCCCTGACCAACAGGGCTTCGACGTTTACCACCAGCTCAACCTGGGCGTCCACTGAAAAAATAAACGAAAAATCACGAACATCAGACGACTGCTCCCACACCAAAAGTGCCAGCCAGTCAAGCTCTTGCTGCTTCTCAGCGGCCGTTGCCAGCGCATCTACAGCACCACAGACATCGGGGCTCCGGGCTTTCCCTGACCAACAGGGCTTAGAAGTTTACCACCAGCTGCACCTGGGCGCCCACTGAAATAAAACCCCGAAAAATCACGAACGTCGGACGATTGCTCCCACACCAAAAGTGCCAGCAACTCAAGCTCTTGCTGCTCCTCACCGGCCATTCCCAGCGCATCTACAGCACCACAGATATCGGTGCTCCGAGCTTTCCCTGACAAACAGGGCTTCGACGTTTACCACCAGCTGAACCTGGGCGCCCACTGAAATAGAACCCCGAAAAATAACAAACGTCGGACGATTCCTCCCACACCGAAAGTGCCAGCAACTCAAGCTCTTGCTGCTACTCACCAGACTTTGGCAGTGCATCTACAGCACCACAGACATCAGCGTTCTGCGCTTTCTTTGACCAACAGGGCTTCGACGTTTACCACCAGCTGAACCTGGGCACCCGCTGAGAAAAATAAAAGAAAAATCACGAACATCGGACGATTGCTCCCACAGCAAAAGTGCCAGCCAGTCAAGCTCTTGCTGCTCCTCACCGGCCACTCCCAGCCCATCTACAGCACCACAGACATCGGGGCTCCGGGCTTTCCCTGACCAACAAGGCTTAGAAGTTTACCACCAGCTGAACCTGGGCGCCCACTGAAATAAAACCCCGAAAAATCACGAACGTCCGACGATTGCTCCCACACCCAAAGTGCCAGGCAGTCAAGCTCTTGCTGCTCCTCACCGGACAGTGGCAGCGCATCTACAACACCACAGACATCGGGGCTCCGGGCTTTCCCTGACCAACAGGGCTTCGACATTTACCACCAGCTGCACCTGGGCTCCCACTGAAAAGAACCCCGAAAAATCACAAACGTCGGACGATTGCTCCCATACCAAAAGTGCCAGCCAGTCAAGCTCTTGCTGCTCCTCACCGGCCATTGCCAGCGCATCTACAGCACCACAGACATCGGGGCTCCGGGCTTTCCCTGACCAACAGGGCTTCGACATTTACCACCAGCTGCACCTGGGCGCCCACTGAAATAAAACCCCGAAAAATCACGAACGTCGGACGATTGCTCCCACAACGAAAGTGCCAGGAACTCAAGCTCTTGCTGCTACTCACCGGACTTTGGCAGTGCATCTACAGCACCACAGACATTGGGGTTCTGCGCTTTCCCTAACCAACAGGGCTTCGACGTTTACCACCAGCTGAACCTGGGCGCCCACTGAAAAAAATAAACGAAAAATCACGAACATCGGACGATTGCTCCCACACCGAAAGTGCCAGCAACTCAAGCTCTTGCTGCTACTCACCGCCCATTGGCAGCGCATCTACAGCACCACAGACATCGGGGCTCCGGGCTTTCCCTGACCAACAGGGCTTCGACGTTTACCACCAGCTGCACCTGGGCGCCCACTGAAAAAAACCCCGAAAAATCACGAACGTCGGACGATTCCTCCCACACCGAAAGTGCCAGCAACTCAAGCTCTTGCTGCTACTCACCGGACTTTGGCAGTTCATCTACAGCACCACAGACATCGGGGTTCTGCGCTTTCCCTGAACAACAGGGCTTCGACGTTTACCACCAGCTGCACCTGGGCGCCCACTGAAAAAAATAAACGAAAAATCACGAACATCGGACGATTGCTCCCACACCGAAAGTGCCAGCCTGTCAAGCTCTTGCTGCTCCTCACCGCCCATTCCCAGCGCATATACAACACCACAGACATCGGGGCTCCGGGCTTTCCCTGACCAACAGGGCTTCGACGTTTACCACCCGCTGCACCTGGGCGCCCACTGAAAAAAATAAACGAAAAATCACGAACGTCGGACGATTGCTCCCACACCGAAATTGCCAGCCCGTCAAGCTGTAGGTGCTCCTCACCTTCCATTCCCAGTGCATCTACAACACCACAGACATCGGGGCTCCGAGCTGTCCCTGACCAACAGGGCTTCGACATTTACCAACAGCTGCACCTGGGCTCCCACTGAAATAAAACCCCGAAAAATCACGAACGTCGGACGATTGCTCCCACACCGAAAGTGCCAGCCAGTCAAGCTCTTGCTGTTCCTCACCGGACAGTGGCAGTGCATCTACAGCACCACAGACATCGGGGCTCCGGGCTTTCCCTGACGAACAGGGCTTCGACGTTTACCACTCGCTGAACCTGGGCTCCCACTGAAATAAAACCCCGAAAAATCACGAACGTCGAACGATTCCTCCCACACCAAAAGTGCCAGACAGTCAAGCTCTTGCTGCTCCTCACCGGCCATTCCCAGCGCACCTACAGCACCACAGACATCGGGGCTCCGGGCTTTCCCTGACCAACAGGGCTTCGACGTTTACAACTAGCTAAACCTGGGCTCCCACTAAAAAAAAATCCCGAAAAATCAGAAACGTCCGACGATTCCTCGCACACCGAAAGTGCCAGCCTGTCAAGCTCTTGCTGCTCCTCCCCGGCCATTGGCAGCGCATCTACAGCACCACAGACATCGGGGCTCTGGGCTTTCCCTACCCAACAGGGCTTCGACATTTACCACCAGCTGAACCTGGGCGCCCAGTGAATAAAAACCCCGAAAAAATCACAAACGTCCGACGATTGCTCCCACACCCAACGTGCCAGACAGTCAAGCTCTTGCTGCTACTCACCTCCCATTCCCAGCGCATCTACAGCACCACAGACATCGGGGCTCTGGGCTTTCCCTGACCAACAGGGCTTCGACATTTACCACCAGCTGAACCTGGGCGCCCACTGAAAAAAATAAACGAAAAATCATGAACATCGGACGATTGCTCCCACACCGAAAGTGCCAGCAACTCAAGCTCTTGCTGCTACTCACCGGACTCTGGCAGTGCATCTACAGCACCACAGACATCGGGGCTCCAAGCTTTCCCTGACCAACAGGGCTTTGACGTTTACCACCCGCTGCACCAGGGCTCCCACTGAAATAAAACCCCGAAAAATCACGAACATCGGACGATTCCTCCCACACCGAAAGTGCCAGCAACTCAAGCTCTTGCTGTTCCTCACCAGCCATTGGCAGCGCATCTACAGCACCACAGACATCGGGGCTCTGGGCTTTCCCTACCCAACAGGGCTTCGACGTTTACCACCAGCTGAACCTGGGCGCCCAGTGAATAAAAACCCTGAAAAAATCACAAACGTCCGACGATTGCTGCCACACCCAACGTTCCAGCCATTCAAGCTCTTGCTGCTACTCACCTCCCATTCCCAGCGCATCTACAGCACCACAGACATCGGGGCTCTGGGCTTTCCCTGACCAACAGGGCTTCGACATTTACCACCAGCTGAACCTGGGCGCCCACTGAAAAAAATAAACGAAAAATCATGAACATCGGACGATTGCTCCCACACCGAAAGTGCCAGCAACTCAAGCTCTTGCTGCTCCTCACCGGAGTTTGGCAGTGCATCTACAGCACCACAGACATCGGGGCTCCGGGCTTTCCCTGACGAACAGGGCTTCGACGATTACCACCAGCTGCACCTGGGCGCCCACTGAAAAAAATAAACGAAATATCACGAACATCAGACGATTGCTCCCACACCGAAAGTGCCAGCCAGTCAAGCTCTTGTTGCTCCTCCCCGGGCATTCCCAGCACATCTACAGCACCACAGATATCGGGGCTCCGGGCTTTCCCTGACCAACAGGGCTTCGACATTTACCATCAGCTGCACCTGGGCGCCCACTGAAAAAAATAAACGAAAAATCACGAACATCAGACGATTGCTCCCACACCAAAAGTGCCAGCCAGTCAAGCTCTTGCTGCTTCTCACCGGCCGTTGCCAGCGCATCTACAGCACCACAGACATCGGGGCTCCGGGCTTTCCCTGACCAACAGGGCTTAGAAGTTTACCACCAGCTGCACCTGGGCGCCCACTGAAACAAAACCCCGAAAAATCACGAACGTCGGACGATTGCTCCCACACCAAAAGTGCCAGCAACTCAAGCTCTTGCTGCTCCTCACCGGCCATTCCCAGCGCATCTACAGCACCAAAGACATCGGGGCTCTGGGCTTTCCCTGACCAACAGGGCTTCGACGTTTACCACCAGCTGAACCTGGGCGCCCAGTGAATAAAAATCCCCAAAAATCACAAACGTCCGACGATTGCTCCCACACCGAAAGTGCCAGCAACTCAAGCTCTTGCTGCTACTCACCGGACTTTGGCAGTGCATCTACAGCACCACAGACATCGGGGTTCTGCGCTTTCTTTGACCAACAGGGCTTCGACGTTTATCACCAGCTGAACCTGGGCACCCGCTGAGAAAAATAAAAGAAAAATCACGAACATCGGACGATTGCTCCCATAGCAAAAGTGCCAGCCAGTCAAGCTCTTGCTGCTCCTCACCGGCCATTCCCAGCCCATCTACAGCACCACAGACATCGGGGCTCCGGGCTTTCCCTGACAAACAGGGCTTCGACGTTTACCACCAGCTCAACCTGGGCGTCCACTGAAAAAATAAACGAAAAATCACGAACATCAGACGATTGCTCCCACACCAAAAGTGCCAGCCAGTCAAGCTCTTGCTGCTACTCACCGGACTTTGGCAGTGCATCTACAGCACCACAGACATCGGGGTTCTGCGCTTTCCCTGACCAACAGGGCTTCGACGTTTACCACCAGCTGCACCGGGGCGCCCACTGAAAAAAATAAACGAAAAATCACGAACATCGGACGATTGCTCCCACACCGGAAGTGCCAGCAACTCAAGCTCTTGCTGCTCCTCACCGGCCATTCCCAGGGCATCTACAGCACCACAGACATCGGGGCTCCGGGCTTTCCCTGATGAACAGGGCTTCGACGATTACCACCAGCAGCACCTGGGCGCCCACTGAAAAAATAAACGAAAAATCACGAACATCAGACGATTGCTCCCACACCAAAAGTGCCAGCCAGTCAAGCTCTTGCTGCTCCTCCCCGGGCATTCCCAGCACATCTACAGCACCACAGACATCGGGGCTCCGGGTGTTCCCTGACCAACAGGGCTTAGAAGTTTACCACCAGCTGCACCTGGGCGCCCACTGAAATAAAACCCCGAAAAATCACGAACGTCGGACGATTGCTCCCACACCCAAAGTGCCAGCAACTCAAGCTCTTGCTGCTCCTCACCGGCCATTCCCAGCGCATCTACAGCACCACAGATATCGAGGCTCCGGGCTTTCCCTGACCAACAGGGCTTCGACGTTTACCACCAGCTCAACCTGGGCGCCCACTGAAATAAAACCCCGAAAAATAACAAACGTCGGACGATTCCTCCCACACCGAAAGTGCCAGCAACTCAAGCTCTTGCTGCCTGTCACCAGACTTTGGCAGTGCATCTACAGCACCACAGACATCGGGGTTCTGAGCTTTCTTTGACCAACAGGGCTTCGACGTTTACCACCAGCTGAACCTGGGCACCCGCTGAGAAAAATAAAAGAAAAATCACGAACATCGGACAATTGCTCCCACACTGAAAGTGCCAGTCAGTCAAGCTCTTGCTGCTCCTCACCGGCCATTCCCAGCGCATCTACAACACCACAGACATCGGGGCTCCGGGCTTTCCCTGACCAACAGGGCTTCGACGTTTACCACCAGCTGCACCTGGGCGCCCACTGAAATAAAACCCCGAAAAATCACGAACGTCGAACGATTGCTCCAACACCAAAAGTGCCAGCAACTCAAGCCCTTGCTGCTCCTCCCCGGCCATTGGCAGCGCATCTACAGCACCACAGATATCGGGGCTCCAAGCTTTCCCTGACCAACAGGGCTTCGACGTTTACCACCAGCTGAACCTGGGCGCCCACTGAAATAAAACCCCGAAAAATAACAAACGTCGGACGATTCCTCCCACACTGAAAGTGCCAGCAACTCAAGTTCTTGCTGCTACTCACCGGACTTTGGCAGTGCATCTACAGCACCACAGACATCGGGGCTCCGGGCTTTCCCTGACCAACAGGGCTTCGACGTTTACCACCAGCTGCACCTGATTGCCCACTGAAAAAAAACCCTGAAAAATCAAAAACGTCGGACGATTGATCCCACACCGAAAGTGCCAACAACTCAAGCACTTGCTGCTCCTCACCGGCCAATGGCAGCGCATCTACAGCACCACAGACATCGGGGCTCTGGGCTTTCCCTGACCAACAGGGCTTCGACTTTTAACACCAGGTGAACCTGTGCGCCCCCTGAAAAAAAAACCCCAAAAATCACAAATGTCGGACGATTCCTGCCACACCTTAAATGCCAGCCTGTCAAGCTCTTGCTGCTCCTCACCGCACATTCCCAGCGCATCTACAGCACCACAGATATCGGGGCTCCGGGCTTTCCCTGACCAACAGGGCTTCGACGTTTACCACCAGCTGCACCTGGGCGCCCACTGAAATAAAACCCCGAAAAATCACGAACGTCGAACGATTGCTCCAACACCAAAAGTGCCAGCAACTCAAGCCCTTGCTGCTCCTCCCCGGCCATTGGCAGCGCATCTACAGCACCACAGATATCGGGGCTCCAAGCTTTCCCTGACCAACAGGGCTTCGACGTTTACCACCAGCTGAACCTGGGCGCCCACTGAAATAAAACCCCGAAAAATAACAAACGTCGGACGATTCCTCCCACACTGAAAGTGCCAGCAACTCAAGCTCTTGCTGCTACTCACCGGACTTTGGCAGTGCATCTACAGCACCACAGACATCGGGGCTCCGGGCTTTCCCTGACCAACAGGGCTTCGACGTTTACCACCAGCTGCACCTGATTGCCCACTGAAAAAAAACCCTGAAAAATCAAAAACGTCGGACGATTGATCCCACACCGAAAGTGCCAACAACTCAAGCACTTGCTGCTCCTCACCGGCCAATGGCAGCGCATCTACAGCACCACAGACATCGGGGCTCTGGGCTTTCCCTGACCAACAGGGCTTCGACTTTTAACACCAGGTGAACCTGTGCGCCCCCTGAAAAAAAAACCCCAAAAATCACAAATGTCGGACGATTCCTGCCACACCTTAAATGCCAGCCTGTCAAGCTCTTGCTGCTCCTCACCGCACATTCCCAGCGCATCTACAGCACCACAGATATCGGGGCTCCGGGCTTTCCCTGACCAACAGGGCTTCGACGTTTACACCCAGCTGCACCTGGGAGCCCACTGAAAAAAACCCCGAAAAATCACGAACGTCGGACGATTCCTCCCACACCGAAAGTGCCAGCAACTCAAGCTCTTGCTGCTACTCACCGGACTTTGGCAGTTCATCTACAGCACCACAGACATCGGGGTTCTGCGCTTTCCCTGAACAACAGGGCTTCGACGTTTACCACCAGCTGCACCTGGGCGCCCACTGAAAAAAATAAACGAAAAATCACGAACATCGGACGATTGCTCCCACACCGAAAGTGCCAGCCTGTCAAGCTCTTGCTGCTCCTCACCGGCCATTCCCAGCGCATCTACAGCACCACAGACATCGGGGTTCTGCGCTTTCCCTGACCAACAGGGCTTCGACGATTACCACCAGCTGCACCTGGGCTCCCACTGAAATAAAACCCCGAAAAATCACGAACGTCGGACGATTGCTCGCACACCGAAAGTGCCAGCCAGTCAAGCTCTTGCTGCTCCTCACCGGCCATTCCCAGCGCACCTACAGCACCACAGACATCAGGGCTCCGGGCTTTCCCTGACCAACAGGGCTTCGACGTTTACAACTAGCTAAACCTGGGCTCCCACTAAAAAAAAATCCCGAAAAATCAGAAACGTTCGACGATTCCTCGCACACCGAAAGTGCCAGCCTGTCAAGCTCTTGCTGCTCCTCCCCGGCCATTGGCAGCGCATCTACAGCACCACAGATATCAGGGCTCCGGGCTTTCCCTGACCAACAGGGCTTCGACGATTACCACCAGCTGCACGTGGCCGCCCACTGAAAAAAATAAACGAAAATTCACGAACATCGGACGATTACTCCCACACCGAAAGTGCCAGACAGTCAAGCTCTAGCTGCTCCTCACCGGCCATTCCCAGCGCATCTACAGCACCACAGATATCGGGGCTCCGGGCTTTCCCTGACCAACAGGGCTTCGACGTTTACCACCCGCTGCACCAGGGCTCCCACTGAAATAAAACCCCGAAAAATCACGAACATCGGACGATTCCTCCCACACCGAAAGTGCCAGCAACTCAAGCTCTTGCTGTTCCTCACCAGCCATTGGCAGCGCATCTACAGCACCACAGACATCGGGGCTCTGGGCTTTCCCTACCCAACAGGGCTTCGACGTTTACCACCAGCTGAACCTGGGCGCCCAGTGAATAAAAACCCTGAAAAAATCACAAACGTCCGACGATTGCTGCCACACCCAACGTTCCAGCCATTCAAGCTCTTGCTGCTACTCACCTCCCATTCCCAGCGCATCTACAGCACCACAGACATCGGGGTTCTGCGCTTTCCCTGACCAACAGGGCTTCGACGTTTACCACCAGCTGCACCGGGGCGCCCACTGAAAAAAATAAACGAAAAATCACGAACATCGGACGATTGCTCCCACACCGAAAGTGCCAGCAACTCAAGCTCTTGCTGCTCCTCACCGGCCATTCCCAGCGCATCTACAGCACCACAGACATCGGGGCTCCGGGCTTTCCCTGACCAACAGGGCTTTGACGTTTACCACCAGCTGCACCTGGGCGCCCACTGAAAAAAAATCCCGAAAAATCACGAACGTCGGACGATTGCTCCCACACCGAAAGTGCCAGCCTGTGAAGCTCTTGCTGCTCCTCACCGGCCATTCCCAGCGCATCTACAGCACCACAGACATCGGGGCTCCGGGCTTTCCCTGACGAACAGGGCTTCGACGATTACCACCAGCTGCACCTGGGCGCCCACTGAAAAAAATAAACGAAATATCATGAACATCAGACGATTGCTCCCACACCGAAAGTGCCAGCCAGTCAAGCTCTTGTTGCTCCTCCCCGGGCATTCCCAGCACATCTACAGCACCACAGACATCGGGGCTCCGGGCTTTCCCTGACCAACAGGGCTTCGACATTTACCATCAGCTGCACCTGGGCGCCCACTGAAAAAAATAAACGAAAAATCACGAACATCAGACGATTGCTCCCACACCAAAAGTGCCAGCCAGTCAAGCTCTTGCTGCTTCTCACCGGCCGTTGCCAGCGCATCTACAGCACCACAGACATCGGGGCTCCGGGCTTTCCCTGACCAACAGGGCTTAGAAGTTTACCACCAGCTGCACCTGGGCGCCCACTGAAATAAAACCCCGAAAAATCACGAACGTCGGACGATTGCTCCCACACCAAAAGTGCCAGCAACTCAAGCTCTTGCTGCTCCTCACCGGCCATTCCCAGCGCATCTACAGCACCAAAGACATCGGGGCTCTGGGCTTTCCCTGACCAACAGGGCTTCGACGTTTACCACCAGCTGAACCTGGGCGCCCAGTGAATAAAAATCCCCAAAAATCACAAACGTCCGACGATTGCTCCCACACCGAAAGTGCCAGCAACTCAAGCTCTTGCTGCTACTCACCGGACTTTGGCAGTGCATCTACAGCACCACAGACATCGGGGTTCTGCGCTTTCTTTGACCAACAGGGCTTCGACGTTTATCACCAGCTGAACCTGGGCACCCGCTGAGAAAAATAAAAGAAAAATCACGAACATCGGACGATTGCTCCCATAGCAAAAGTGCCAGCCAGTCAAGCTCTTGCTGCTCCTCACCGGCCATTCCCAGCCCATCTACAGCACCACAGACATCGGGGCTCCGGGCTTTCCCTGACCAACAGGGCTTCGACGTTTACCACCAGCTCAACCTGGGCGCCCATTGAAAGTAAAACCCCGAAAAATCACGACAGTCGGACGATTGCTCCCACACCGAAAGTGCCAGCAACTCAAGCTCCTGCTGCTACTCACCGGACTTTGGCAGTGCATCTACAGCACCACAGACATCGGGGTTCTGCGCTTTCCCTGAACAACAGGGCTTCGACATTTACCATCAGCTGCACCTGGGCGCCCACTGAAAAAAATAAACGAAAAATCACGAACATCGGACGATTGCTCCCACAGTGAAAGTGCCAGCAACTCAAGCTCCTGCTGCTCCTCACCGGCCATTGGCAGCGCATCTACAGCACCACAGACATCGGGGCTCCGGGCTTTCCCTGACCAACAGGGCTTCGACGTTTAGCACCCGCTGCACCTGGGCTCCCACTGAAAAGAACCCCGAAAAATCACAAACGTCGGATGATTGCTCCCACACCAAAAGTGCCAGCAACACAAGCTCTTGCTGCTCCTCACCGGCCATTGGCAGCGCATCTACAGCACCACAGACATCGGGGCTCCGGGCTTTCCCTGACCAACAGGGCTTCGACGTTTACCACCAGCTGCACCTGGGTTCCCACTGAAAGTAAAACCCCGAAGAATCACGAACGTCGGACGATTGCTCCCACACCGAAAGTGCCAGCCTGTCAAGCTCTAGCTGCTCCTCACCGCCCATTCCCAGCGCATCTACAGCACCACAGACATCGGGGCTCCGGGCTTTCCCTGACCAACAGGGCTTCGACATTTACCACCAGCTGCAGCTGGGCGCCCACTGAAAAAAAACCCGAAAAATCATGAACATCGGACGATTGCTCCCACACCGAAAGTGCCAGCAACTCAAGCTCTTGCTGCTCCTCACCAGCCATTGGCAGCGCATCTACAGCACCACAGACATTGGGGTTCTGCGCCTTCCCTGACCAACAGGGCTTCGACATTTACCACCAGCTGCACCTGGGTGCCCCCTGAAAAAAAAAACCCAAAAATCACAAACGTCCGACGATTCCTCCCACACCGAAAGTGCCAGCCTGTCAAGCTCTTGCTGCTTGTCCCCGGCCATTGGCAGCGCATCTACAGCACCACAGACATCGGGGCTCTGGGCTTTCCCTGACCAACAGGGCTTCGATGTTTACCACCAGCTGCAAATGGGCGCGCACTGGAAGTAAAACCCGGAAAAATCACGAACGTCGGACGATTGCTCCCACACCGAAAGTGCCACCCAGTCAAGCTCTTGCTGCTCCTAAGCGGCCATTGGCAGCGCATCTACAGCACCAAAGACATCGGGGCTCCGGGCTTTCCCTGACCAACAGGGCTTCGACGTTTACCACCAGCTGAACCTGGGCGACCTCTGAAAAAAAATCCACGAAAAATCACGAACATCGGACGATTGCTCCCACACCGAAAGTGCCAGCCTGTCAAGCTCTTGCTGCTCCTCACCAGCCATTCCCAGCGCATCTACAGCACCACAGACATCGGGGCTCCGGGCTTTCCCTGACAAACAGGGCTTCGACGTTTACCACCAGCTGCACCTGGGCGCCCACTGAAATAAAACCCCGAAAAATCACGAACGTCGGACGATTGCTCCCACACCAAAAGTGCCAGCAACTCAAGCTCTTGCTGCTCCTCACCGGACTTTGGCAGTGCATCTACAGCACCACAGACATCGGGGTTCTGCGCTTTCCCTGACCAACAGGGCTTCGACGTTTACCACCAGCTGCACCTGGGCGCCCACTGAAATAAAACCCTGAAAAATCATGAACATCGGACGATTGCTCCCACACCGAAAGTGCCAGCCAGTCAAGCTCTTGCTGCTCCTCACCGGCCATTGGCAGCGCATCTACAGCACCACAGACATCGGGGCTCCGAGCTTTCCCTGAACAACAGGGCTTCGACATTTACCACCAGCTGCACCTGGTTACCCACTGAAATAAAACCCTGAAAAATCAAAAACGTCAAACGATTGCTCCCACACTGCAAGTGCCAGCAACTCAAGCTCTTCCTGCTACTCACCTCCCATTCCCAGCGCATCTACAACACCACAGACATCGGGGCTCCGAGCTTTCCCTGACCAACAGGGCTTCGACGTTTACCACCAGCTGCACCTGGGCGCCCACTGAAATAAAACCCCGAAAAATAAAAAACGTCGGACGATTCCTCCCACACCGAAAGTGCCAGCAACTCAAGCTCTTGCTGCTACTCACGGGCCATTGGCAGCGCATCTACAGCACCACAGACATCGGGGCTCCGGGCTTTCCCTGACCAACAGGGCTTCGACGTTTACCACCAGCTGAACCTGGGCGCCCACTGAAGAAAATAAACGAAAAATCACGAACATCGCACGATTGCTCCCACAGCGAAAGTGCCAGCCAGTCAAGCTCTTGCTGTTCCTCACTGGCCATTGGCAGCGCATCTACAGCACCACAGAGATCGGGGCTCCGGGCTTTCCCTGACCAACAGGGCTTCGACATTTACCACCAGCTGCACCTGGTTACCCACTGAAAAAAAACCCTGAAAAATCAAAAACGTCGGACGATTGATCCCACACCAAAAGTGCCAGCAACACAAGCTCTTGCTGCTCCTCACCGGCCATTCCCAGCGCATCTACAGCACCACAGACATCGGGGCTCCGGGCATTCCCTGACCAACAGGGCTTCAACATTTACCACCAGCTGCACCTGGGCGCCCACTGAAATAAAACCCCGAAAAATCACGAACGTCGGACGATTGCACCCACACAGAAAGTGCCAGCCAGTCAAGCTCATGCTGCTCCTCACCTCCCATTCCCAGCGCATCTACAGCACCACAGACATCGGGGCTCCGGGCTTTCCCTGACCAACAGGGCTTCGACGTTTACCACCAGCTGCACCTGGGTGCCCACTGAAAGTAAAACCCCGAAGAATCACGAACGTCGGACGATTGCTCCCACACCGAAAGTGCCAGCCTGTCAAGCTCTAGCTGCTCCTCACCGCCCATTCCCAGCGCATCTACAGCACCACAGACATCGGGGCTCCGGGCTTTCCCTGACCAACAGGGCTTCGACATTTACCACCAGCTGCAGCTGGGCGCCCACTGAAAAAAAACCCGAAAAATCATGAACATCGGACGATTGCTCCCACACCGAAAGTGCCAGCAACTCAAGCTCTTGCTGCTCCTCACCAGCCATTGGCAGCGAATCTACAGCACCACAGACATTGGGCTTCTGCGCCTTCCCTGACCAACAGGGCTTCGACATTTACCACCAGCTGCACCTGGGTGCCCCCTGAAAAAAAAAACCCAAAAATCACAAACGTCCGACGATTCCTCCCACACCGAAAGTGCCAGCCTGTCAAGCTCTTGCTGCTTGTCCCCGGCCATTGGCAGCGCATCTACAGCACCACAGACATCGGGGCTCTGGGCTTTCCCTGACCAACAGGGCTTCGATGTTTACCACCAACTGCAAATGGGCGCGCACTGGAAGTAAAACCCGGAAAAATCACGAACGTCGGACGATTGCTCCCACACCGAAAGTGCCACCCAGTCAAGCTCTTGCTGCTCCTAAGCGGCCATTGGCAGCGCATCTACAGCACCAACGACATCGGGGCTCCGGGCTTTCCATGACCAACAGGGCTTCGACGTTTACCACCAGCTGAACCTGGGCGACCTCTGAAAAAAAATCCACAAAAAATCACGAACATCGGACGATTGCTCCCACACCGAAAGTGCCAGCCTGTCAAGCTCTTGCTGCTCCTCACCAGCCATTCCCAGCGCATCTACAGCACCACAGACATCGGGGCTCCGGGCTTTCCCTGACAAACAGGGCTTCGACGATTACCACCCGCTGCACCTGGGCGCCCACTGAAATAAAACCCCGAAAAATCACGAACGTCGGACGATTGCTCCCACAGCGAAAGTGCCAGCAACTCAAGCTCTTGCTGCTCCTCACCGGACTTTGGCAGTGCATCTACAGCACCACAGACATCGGGGTTCTGCGCTTTCCCTGACCAACAGGGCTTCGACGTTTACCACCAGCTGAACCTGGGCGCCCACTGAAAAAAATAAAAGAAAAATCACGAACATCGGACGATTGCTCCCACACCGAAAGTGCCAGCCAGTCAAGCTCTTGCTGCTCCTCACCAGCCATTGGCAGCGCATCTACAGCACCACAGACATCGGGGCTCCGAGCTTTCCGTGAACAACAGGGCTTCGACATTTACCACCAGCTGCACCTGGTTACCCACTGAAATAAAACCCTGAAAAATCAAAAACGTCAAACGATTGCTCCCACACTGCAAGTGCCAGCAACTCAAGCTCTTCCTGCTACTCACCTCCCATTCCCAGCGCATCTACAACACCACAGACATCGGGGCTCCGAGCTTTCCCTGACCAACAGGGCTTCGACGTTTACCACCAGCTGCACCTGGGCGCCCACTGAAATAAAACCCCGAAAAATAAAAAACGTCGGACGATTCCTCCCACACCGAAAGTGCCAGCAACTCAAGCTCTTGCTGCTACTCACCGGCCATTGGCAGCGCATCTACAGCACCACAGACATAGGGGCTCCGGGCTTTCCCTGACCAACAGGGCTTCGACGTTTACCACCAGCTGAACCTGGGCGCCCACTGAAGAAAATAAACGAAAAATCACGAACATCGCACGATTGCTCCCACAGCGAAAGTGCCAGCCAGTCAAGCTCTTGCTGTTCCTCACTGGCCATTGGCAGCGCATCTACAGCACCACAGAGATCGCGGCTCCGGGCTTTCCCTGACCAACAGGGCTTCGACATTTACCACCAGCTGCACCTGGTTACCCACTGAAAAAAAACCCTGAAAAATCAAAAACGTCGGACGATTGATCCCACACCAAAAGTGCCAGCAACACAAGCTCTTGCTGCTCCTCACCGGCCACTGGCAGCGCATCTACAGCACCACAGACATCGGGGCTCCGGGCTTTCCATGACCAACAGGGCTTCGACGTTTAGCACCCGCTGCAGCTGGGCGCTCACTAAAAAAAAAACGAAAAATCATGAACATCGGACGATTGCTCCCACACCGAAAGTGCCAGCAACACAAGCTCTTGCTGCTCCACACCGGCCATTGGCAGCGCATCTACAGCACCACAGACATCGGGGCTCCGGGCTTTCCCTGACCAACAGGGCTTCGACGTTTACCACCAGCTGCACCTGGGCGCCCACTGAAAAAAAAACCCTGAAAAATCACGAACATCGGACGATTGCTCCCACACCAAAAGTGCCAGCAACACAAGCTCTTGCTGCTCCTCACCGGCCATTCCCAGCGCATCTACAGCACCACAGACATCGGGGCTCCGGGCTTTCCCTGACGAACCGGGCTTCGACATTTACCACCAGCTGCACCTGGGTGCCCCCTGAAAAAAAAACCCCAAAAATCACAAACGTCGGACGATTCCTGCCACACCTTAAATGCCAGCCTGTCAACCTCTTGCTGCTCCTCACCGGCCATTCCCAGCGCATCTACAACACCGCAGACATTGGGGCTCCGGGCTTTCCCTGACCAACAGGGCTTCGACGTTTACCACTCGCTGAACCTGGGCTCCCACTGAAAAGAACCCCGAAAAATCACGAACATCGGACGATTGCTCCCACACCGAAAGTTCCAGCCAGTCAAGCTCTTGCTGCTCCTCCCCGGCCACTGGCAGTGCATCTACAACACCGCAGACATCGGGGCTCCGAGCTTTCCCTGACGAACAGGGCTTCGACGTTTACCACTCACTGTACCTGGGCTCCCACTGAAAAGAACCCCGAAAAATCACGAACATCGGACGATTGCTCCCACACCCAACGTTCCAGCCAGTCAAGCTCTTGCTGCTTCTAACCAGCAATTCCCAGCGCATCTACAGCGCCACAGACATCGTGGCTCCGGGCTTTCCCTGACCAACAGGGCTTCGACGTTTACCACCCGCTGCAGCTGGGCGCCCACTGAAATAAAACCCCGAAAAATCACGAACGTCGGACGATTGCTCCCACAGCGAAAGTGCCAGCCAGTCAAGCTCTTGCTGCTCCTCACCGGCCATTCCCAGCACATCTACAGCACCACAGACATCGGGGCTCCGGGCTTTCCCTGACCAACAGGGCTTCGACGTTTACCACCCGCTGCACATGGGCGCCCACTAAAAAAAATAAACGAAATATCACAAACATGAGACGATTCCAGCCACACCTTAAATGCCAGCCAGTCAAGCTCATGCTGCTTCTCACCAGCCATTCCCAGCGCATCTACAGCATCACAGACATCGGGGCTCCGGGCTTTCCCTGACCAACAGGGCTTCGAAGTTTACCACCAGCTGCACCTGGGCGCCCACTGAAATAAAACCCCGAAAAATCACGAACGGCGGACAATTGCTCCCACACCGAAAGTGCCAGACAGTCAACCTCTAGCTGCTCCTCACCGGGCATTCCCAGCGCATCTACAGCACCACAGACATCGGGGCTCCGGGCTTTCCCTGACCAACAGAGCTACGACATTTACCACCAGCTGCATCTGGTTACCCACTGAAAAAAAAACCCTAAAAAATCAAAAACGTCGGACAATTGCTCCCACACCGAAAGTGCCAGCCAGTCAAGCTCTTGCTGCGCCTCACCGGCCATTCCCAGCGCATCTACAGCACCACAGACATCAGGGCTCTGGACTTTCCCTGACGAACAGTGCTTCGACGTTTACCACCCGCTGCACCTGGGCTCCCACTGAAAAGAACCCCCGAAAAATCACGAACATCGGACGATTGCTCCCACACCAAAAGTGCCAGCAACTCAAGCTCTTGCTGCTCCTCCCCGGCCATTGGAGGCGCATCTACAGCGCCACAGACATCGGGGCTCCGGGCTTTCCCTGACCAACAGGGCTTCGACATTTACAACCAGCTGCACCTGGGCGCCCACTGAAATAAAACCCCGAAAAATCACGAACGTCGGACGATTGCTGCCACACCGAAAGTGCCAGCCAGTCAAGCTCATGCTGCTACTCCCCTCCCATTCCCAGCGCATCTACAGCACCACAGACATCGGGGCTCTGGGCTTTCCCTGACCAACAGGGCTTCGACGTTTACCACCAGCTGAACCTGGGCGCCCACTGAAAATAACCCCCAAAAATCACGAACGTCGGACGATTGCACCCACATCGAAAGTACCAGCACGTCAGCCTCTTGCTGCTCCTCCCCGGCCATTGGCCGCGCATCTACAGCACTGCAGACATCGGGGCTACGGGCTTTCCCTGACCAACACAGCTTCGACGTTTACCACCAGCTGAACCTGGGCGCCCACTGAAATAAAACCCTGAAAAATCACGAACGTCCGACGATTGCTCCCACACCAAAAGTGCCAGGAACTCAAGCTCTTGCTGCTCCTCACCGGCCATTGCCAGCGCATCTACAGCACCACAGACATCGGGGCTCCGGGCTTTCCCTGACCAACAGGGCTTCGACGTTTACCACCAGCTGCACCTGGGCGCCCAGTGAATAAAAATCCCCAAAAATCACAAACGTCCGACGATTGCTCCCACACCCAACGTGCCAGACAGTCAAGCTCTTGCTGCTCCTAACCAGCCATTGGAGGCGCATCTACAGCACCACAGACATCGGGGCTCCGAGCTTTCCCTGACCAACAGGGCTTCGAAGTTTACCACCAGCTGCACCTGGGCGCCCACTGAAATAAAACCCCGAAAAATCACGAACGTCGAACGATTCCTCCCACACCAAAAGTGCCAGCAACTCAAGCTCTTGCTGCTACTCACCGGACTTTGGCAGCGAATCTACAGCACCACAGACATTGGGGTTCTGCGCTTTCCCTGACCAACAGGGCTTCGACGTTTACCACCAGCTGCACCTGGGCGCCCACTAAAAAAAAAACGAAAAATCATGAACATCGGACGATTGCTCCCACACCGAAAGTGCCAGCAACACAAGCTCTTGCTGCTCCACACCGGCCATTGGCAGCGCATCTACAGCACCACAGACATCGGGGCTCCGGGCTTTCCCTGACCAACAGGGCTTCGACGTTTACCACCAGCTGCACCTGGGCGCCCACTGAAAAAAAAACCCTGAAAAATCACGAACATCGGACGATTGCTCCCACACCAAAAGTGCCAGCAACACAAGCTCTTGCTGCTCCTCACCGGCCATTCCCAGCGCATCTACAGCACCACAGACATCGGGGCTCTGGGCTTTCCCGGACCAACAGGGCTTCGACGTTTACCATCAGCTGCACCTGGGCGCCCACTGAAAAGAACCCCGAAAAATCACGAACATCGGACGATTGCTCCCACACCGAAAGTGCCAGCAACTCAAGCTCTTGCTGCTCCTCACCGGCCACTGGCAGCGCATCTACAGCACCACAGACATCGGGGCTCCGGGCTTTCCCTGACGAACCGGGCTTCGACATTTACCACCAGCTGCACCTGGGTGCCCCCTGAAAAAAAAACCCCAAAAATCACAAACGTCGGACGATTCCTGCCACACCTTAAATGCCAGCCTGTCAACCTCTTGCTGCTCCTCACCGGCCATTCCCAGCGCATCTACAACACCGCAGACATTGGGGCTCCGGGCTTTCCCTGACCAACAGGGCTTCGACGTTTACCACTCGCTGAACCTGGGCTCCCACTGAAAAGAACCCCGAAAAATCACGAACATCGGACGATTGCTCCCACACCGAAAGTTCCAGCCAGTCAAGCTCTTGCTGCTCCTCCCCGGCCACTGGCAGCGCATCTACAACACCGCAGACATCGGGGCTCCGAGCTTTCCCTGACGAACAGGGCTTCGACGTTTACCACTCACTGTACCTGGGCTCCCACTGAAAAGAACCCCGAAAAATCACGAACATCGGACGATTGCTCCCACACCCAACGTTCCAGCCAGTCAAGCTCTTGCTGCTCCTCCCCGGCCACTGGCAGCGCATCTACAGCACCGCAGATATCGGGGCTCCGGGCTTTCCCTGACCAACAGGGCTTCGACGTTTACTACCAGCTGCACCTGGGCGCCCCCTGAAATAAAACCCCGAAAAATCACAAACGTCGGACGATTCCTCCCACACAAAAAGTGCCAGCAACTCAAGCTCTTGCTGTTCCTCACCGGACTTTGGCAGTGCATCTACAGCACCACAGACATCACAGCTCCGGGCTTTCCCTGACCAACAGGGCTTCGACGTTTACCACCAGCTGCACCTGGGCGCCCACTGGAAAAAATAAACAAAATATCACGAACATCAGACGATTGCTCCCACACCGAAAGTGCCAGCCAGTCAAGCTCATGCTGCTTCTAACCAGCAATTCCGAGCGCATCTACAGCGCCACAGACATCGTGGCTCCGGGCTTTCCCTGACCAACAGGGCTTCGACGTTTACCACCCGCTGCAGCTGGGCGCCCACTGAAATAAAACCCCGAAAAATCACGAACGTCGGACGATTGCTCCCACAACGAAAGTGCCAGCCAGTCAAGCTCTTGCTGCTCCTCACCGGCCATTCCCAGCACATCTACAGCACCACAGACATCGGGGCTCCGGGCTTTCCCTGACCAACAGGGCTTCGACGTTTACCACCCGCTGCACATGGGCGCCCACTAAAAAAAATAAACGAAATATCACAAACATGAGACGATTCCTGCCACACCTTAAATGCCAGCCAGTCAAGCTCATGCTGCTTCTCACCAGCCATTCCCAGCGCATCTACAGCATCACAGACATCGGGGCTCCGGGCTTTCCCTGACCAACAGGGCTTCGAAGTTTACTACCAGCTGCACCTGGGCGCCCACTGAAATAAAACCCCGAAAAATCACGAACGGCGGACAATTGCTCCCACACCGAAAGTGCCAGACAGTCAACCTCTAGCTGCTCCTCACCGGGCATTCCCAGCGCATCTACAGCACCACAGACATCGGGGCTCCGGGCTTTCCCTGACCAACAGAGCTACGACATTTACCACCAGCTGCATCTGGTTACCCACTGAAAAAAAAACCCTAAAAAATCAAAAACGTCGGACAATTGCTCCCACACCGAAAGTGCCAGCCAGTCAAGCTCTTGCTGCGCCTCACCGGCCATTCCCAGCGCATCTACAGCACCACAGACATCAGGGCTCTGGACCTTCCCTGACGAACAGTGCTTCGAAGTTTACCACCCGCTGCACCTGGGCTCCCACTGAAAAGAACCCCCGAAAAATCACGAACATCGGACGATTGCTCCCACACCAAAAGTGCCAGCAACTCAAGCTCTTGCTGCTCCTCCCCGGCCATTGGAGGCGCATCTACAGCGCCACAGACATCGGGGCTCCGGGCTTTCCCTGACCAACAGGGCTTCGACATTTACAACCAGCTGCACCTGGGCGCCCACTGAAATAAAACCCCGAAAAATCACGAACGTCGGACGATTGCTGCCACACCGAAAGTGCCAGCAACACAAGCTCTTGCTGCTACTCCCCTCCCATTCCCAGCGCATCTACAGCACCACAGACATCGGGGCTCTGGGCTTTCCCTGACCAACAGGGCTTCGACGTTTACCACCAGCTGAACCTGGGCGCCCACTGAAAATAACCCCCAAAAATCACGAACGTCGGACGATTGCACCCACATCGAAAGTACCAGCACGTCAGCCTCTTGCTGCTCCTCCCCGGCCATTGGCCGCGCATCTACAGCACTGCAGACATCGGGGCTACGGGCTTTCCCTGACCAACACAGCTTCGACGTTTACCACCAGCTGAACCTGGGCGCCCACTGAAATAAAACCCCGAAAAATCACGAACGTCCGACGATTGCTCCCACACCAAAAGTGCCAGGAACTCAAGCTCTTGCTGCTCCTCACCGGCCATTGCCAGCGCATCTACAGCACCACAGACATCGGGGCTCCGGGCTTTCCCTGACCAACAGGGCTTCGACGTTTACCACCAGCTGCACCTGGGCGCCCAGTGAATAAAAATCCCCAAAAATCACAAACGTCCGACGATTGCTCCCACACCCAACGTGCCAGACAGTCAAGCTCTTGCTGCTCCTCCCCAGCCATTGGAGGCGCATCTACAGCACCACAGACATCGGGGCTCCGAGCTTTCCCTGACCAACAGGGCTTCGAAGTTTACCACCAGCTGCACCTGGGCGCCCACTGAAATAAAACCCCGAAAAATCACGAACGTCGAACGATTCCTCCCACACCAAAAGTGCCAGCAACTCAAGCTCTTCCTGCTACTCACCGGACTTTGGCAGCGAATCTACAGCACCACAGACATTGGGGTTCTGCGCTTTCCCTGACCAACAGGGCTTCGACGTTTACCACCAGCTGCACCTGGGCGCCCACTGAAAAAAATAAACGAAAAATCACGAACGTCGGACGATTGCTCCCACACCGAAAATGCCAGCAACTCAAGCTCTTGCTGCTCCTCACCGGCCATTCCCAGCGCATCTACAGCACCACAGACATCGGGGCTCCGAGCTTTCCCTGACCAACAGGGCTTCGACGTTTACCACCAGCTGCACCTGGGCGCCCACTGAAATAAAACCCCGAAAAATCACGAACGTCGAACGATTGCTCCAACACCAAAAGTGCCAGCAACTCAAGCCCTTGCTGCTCCTCCCCGGCCATTGGCAGCGCATCTACAGCACCACAGATATCGGGGCTCCGGGCTTTCCCTGACCAACAGGGCTTCGAAGTTTACCACCAGCTGCACCTGGGCGCCCACTGAAATAAAACCCCGAAAAATCACGAACGTCGAACGATTGCTCCAACACCAAAAGTGCCAGCAACTCAAGCCCTTGCTGCTCCTCCCCGGCCATTGGCAGCGCATCTACAGCACCACAGATATCGGGGCTCCAAGCATTCCCTGACCAACAGGGCTTCGACGTTTACCACCAGCTGCACCTGGGCGCCCACTGAAATAAAACCCCGAAAAATAACAAACGTCGGACGATTCCTCCCACACCGAAAGTGCCAGCAACTCAAGCTCTTGCTGCTACTCACCGGACTTTGGCAGTGCATCTACAGCACCACAGACATCGGGGCTCCGGGCTTTCCCTGACCAACAGGGCTTCGACGTTTACCACCAGCTGCACGTGATTGCCCACTGAAAAAAAACCCTGAAAAATCAAAAACGTCGGACGATTGATCCCACACCGAAAGTGCCAGCAACTCAAGCTCTTGCTGCTCCTCACCGGCCAATGGCAGCGCATCTACAGCACCACAGACATCGGGGCTCTGGGCTTTCCCTGACCAACAGGGCTTCGACTTTTAACACCAGGTGAACCTGTGCGCCCCCTGAAAAAAAAACCCCAAAAATCACAAATGTCGGACGATTCCTGCCACACCTTAAATGCCAGCCTGTCAAGCTCTTGCTGCTCCTCACCGCACATTCCCAGCGCATCTACAGCACCACAGATATCGGGGCTCCGGGCTTTCCCTGACCAACAGGGCTTCGACGTTTACACCCAGCTGCACCTGGGAGCCCACTGAAAAAAACCCCGAAAAATCACGAACGTCGGACGATTCCTCCCACACCGAAAGTGCCAGCAACTCAAGCTCTTGCTGCTACTCACCGGACTTTGGCAGTTCATCTACAGCACCACAGACATCGGGGTTCTGCGCTTTCCCTGAACAACAGGGCTTCGACGTTTACCACCAGCTGCACCTGGGCGCCCACTGAAAAAAATAAACGAAAAATCACGAACATCGGACGATTGCTCCCACACCGAAAGTGCCAGCCTGTCAAGCTCTTGCTGCTCCTCACCGGCCATTCCCAGCGCATCTACAGCACCACAGACATCGGGGTTCTGCGCTTTCCCTGACCAACAGGGCTTCGACGATTACCACCCGCTGCACCTGGGCTCCCACTGAAATAAAACCCCGAAAAATCACGAACGTCGGACGATTGCTCGCACACCGAAAGTGCCAGCCAGTCAAGCTCTTGCTGCTCCTCACCGGCCATTCCCAGCGCACCTACAGCACCACAGACATCAGGGATCCGGGCTTTCCCTGACCAACAGGGCTTCGACGTTTACAACTAGCTAAACCTGGGCTCCCACTAAAAAAAAATCCCGAAAAATCAGAAACGTTCGACGATTCCTCGCACACCGAAAGTGCCAGCCTGTCAAGCTCTTGCTGCTCCTCCCCGGCCACTGGCAGTGCATCTACAGCACCACAGATATCAGGGCTCCGGGCTTTCCCTGACCAACAGGGGTTCGACGATTACCACCAGCTGCACGTGGCCGCCCACTGAAAAAAATAAACGAAAATTCACGAACATCGGACGATTACTCCCACACCGAAAGTGCCAGACAGTCAAGCTCTAGCTGCTCCTCACCGGCCATTCCCAGCGCATCTACAGCACCACAGATATCGGGGCTCCGGGCTTTCCCTGACCAACAGGGCTTCGACGTTTACCACCCGCTGCACCAGGGCTCCCACTGAAATAAAACCCCGAAAAATCACGAACATCGGACGATTCCTCCCACACCGAAAGTGCCAGCAACTCAAGCTCTTGCTGTTCCTCACCAGCCATTGGCAGCGCATCTACAGCACCACAGACATCGGGGCTCTGGGCTTTCCCTACCCAACAGGGCTTCGACGTTTACCACCAGCTGAACCTGGGCGCCCAGTGAATAAAAACCCTGAAAAAATCACAAACGTCCGACGATTGCTGCCACACCCAACGTTCCAGCCATTCAAGCTCTTGCTGCTACTCACCTCCCATTCCCAGCGCATCTACAGCACCACAGACATCGGGGCTCTGGGCTTTCCCTGACCAACAGGGCTTCGACATTTACCACCAGCTGAACCTGGGCGCCCACTGAAAAAAATAAACGAAAAATCATGAACATCGGACGATTGCTCCCACACCGAAAGTGCCAGCAACTCAAGCTCTTGCTGCTCCTCACCGGCCATTCCCAGCGCATCTACAGCACCACAGACATCGGGGCTCCGGGCTTTCCCTGACCAACAGGGCTTTGACGTTTACCACCAGCTGCACCTGGGCGCCCACTGAAAAAACATCCCGAAAAATCACGAATGTCGGACGATTGCTCCCACACCGAAAGTGCCAGCCTGTGAAGCTCTTGCTGCTCCTCACCAGCCATTCCCAGCGCATCTACAGCACCACAGACATCGGGGCTCCGGGCTTTCCCTGACGAACAGGGCTTCGACGATTACCACCAGCTGCACCTGGGCGCCCACTGAAAAAAATAAACGAAATATCACGAACATCAGACGATTGCTCCCACACCGGAAGTGCCAGCCAGTCAAGCTCTTGTTGCTCCTCCCCGGGCATTCCCAGCACATCTACAGCACCACAGACATCGGGGCTCCGGGCTTTCCCTGACCAACAGGGCTTCGACATTTACCATCAGCTGCACCTGGGCGCCCACTGAAAAAAATAAACGAAAAATCACGAACATCAGACGATTGCTCCCACACCAAAAGTGCCAGCCAGTCAAGCTCTTGCTGCTTCTCACCGGCCGTTGCCAGCGCATCTACAGCACCACAGACATCGGGGCTCCGGGCTTTCCCTGACCAACAGGGCTTCGAAGTTTACCACCAGCTGCACCTGGGCGCCCACTGAAATAAAACCCCGAAAAATCACGAACGTCGGACGATTGCTCCCACACCAAAAGTGCCAGCAATTCAAGCTCTTGCTGCTCCTCACCGGCCATTCCCAGCGCATCTACAGCACCACAGATATCGGTGCTCCGAGCTTTCCCTGACCAACAGGGCTTCGACGTTTACCACCAGCTGAACCTGGGCGCCCACTGAAATAGAACCCCGAAAAATAACAAACGTCGGACGATTCCTCCCACACCGAAAGTGCCAGCAACTCAAGCTCTTGCTGCTACTCACCAGACTTTGGCAGTCCATCTACAGCACCACAGACATCGGGGTTCTGCGCTTTCCCTGACCAACAGGGCTTCGACGTTTAACCACCAGCTGCACCTGGGCGCCCACTGAAAAAAATAAACGAAAAATCACGAACATCGGACGATTGCTCCCACACCGAAAGTGCCAGCCAGTAAAGCTCTTCCTGCTCCTCACCGGCCATTGGCAGCGCATCTACAGCATCATAGACATCGGGGCTCTGGGCTTTCCCTGACCAACAGGGCTTCGACATTTACCACGCGCTGCACCTCGGCGCCCACTGAAAAAAATAAACGAAAAATCACGAACGTCGGACGATTGCTCCCACACCGAAAGTGCCAGCCAGTCAAGCTCTAGCTGCTCCTCACCGGCCATTGCCAGCCCATCTACAGCACCACAGACATCGGGGCTCCGGGCTTTCCCTGACCAACAGGGCTTCGAAATTTACCACCGGCTGCACCTGGGCTCCCACTGAAATAAAACCCCGAAAAATCACGAACATCGGACGATTGCTCCCACACCGAAAGTGCCAGCCAGTCAAGCCCTTGCTGCTCCTCACCGGACTTTGGCAGTGCATCTACAGCACCACAGACATCGGGGCTCCGGGCTTTCCCTGACCAACAGGGCTTCGACGTTTACCACTAGCTGCACCTGGGCGCCCACTGAAAAAAAATCCCGAAATATCACGAACGTCGGACGATTCCTCCCACAACGAAAGTGCCAGCCAGTTAAGCTCTTGCTGCTACTCACCGGACTTTGGCAGTGCATCTACAGCACCACAGACATCGGGGCTCCGGGCTTTCCCTGACCAACAGGGCTTCGACATTTACCACCAGCTGCACCTGCGTGCCCACTGAACAAAATAAACTAAAAATCACGAACATCGGACGATTGCTCCCACACCGAAAGTGCCAGCCAGTCAAGCTCTTGCTGCTCCTCACCGGCCATTGGCAGCGCATCTACAGCACCACAGACATCGGGGCTCCGGGCTTTCCCTGACCAACAGGGCTTCGACGTTTACCACCCGCTGCACCTGGGCGCCCACTGAAATAAAACCCCGAAAAATCACGAACGTAGGACGATTGCTCCCACACCGAAAGTGCCAGCAACTCAAGCTCTTGCTGCTACTCACCAGACTTTGGCAGTGCATCTACAGCACCACAGACATCGGGGTTCTGCGCTTTCCCTGACCAACAGGGCTTCGACGTTTACCACCAGCTGAACCTCGGCGCCCACTGAAAAAAATTAAAGAAAAATCACGAACGTCGTACAATTGCTCCCACAGCAAAAGTGCCAGCCAGTCAAGCTCTTGGTGCTCCTCACCGGCCACTGGCAGCGAATCTACAGCACCACAGACATCGGGACTCTGGGCTTTCCCTGACGAATCGGGCTTCGACATTTACCACCAGCTGCACCTGGGTGCCCACTGAAAAAAAAACCCCCAAAATCACAAACATCGGACGATTCCTGCCACACCTTAAATGCCAGCCTGTCAACCTCTTGCTGCTCCTCCCCGGCCATTCCCAGCGCATGTACAATACCACAGACATCAGGGCTCCGGGCTTTCCCTGACCAACAGGGCTTCGACGTTTACCACTCGCTGAACCTGGGCTCCCACTGAAAATAACCTTGAAAAATCACGAACGTCGGACGATTGCTCCCACACCAAAAGTGCCAGCCAGTGAGGCTGTTGCTGCTCCTAACCGGCCACTGGCAGCGAATCTACAGCACCACAGACATCGGGGCTCCGGGCTTTCCCTGACCAACAGGGCTTCGACGTTTACCACCAGCTGCACCTGGGAGCCCACTGAAAAAAATAAACAAAAAATCATGAACATCAGACGATTGCTCCCACACCGAAAGTGCCAGACAGTCAACCTCTAGCTTCTCCTCCCCGGCCATTGGCAGCGCATCTACAGCACCACAGACATCGGGGCTCCGGGCTTTCCCTGACCAACAGGGCTTCGACGTTTACCACTAGCTGCACCTGGGCGCCCACTGAAAAAAAATCCCGAAATATCACGAACGTCGGACGATTCCTCCGACACCGAAAGTGCCAGCAACTCAAGCTCTTGCTGCTACTCACCGGACTTTGGCAGTGCATCTACAGCACCACAGACATCGGGGCTCCGGGCTTTCCCTGACCAACAGGGCTTCGACATTTACCACCAGCTGCACCTGCGTGCCCACTGAACAAAATAAACGAAAAATCACGAACATCGGACGATTGCTCCCACACCGAAAGTGCCAGCCAGTCAAGCTCTTGCTGCTCCTCACCGGCCATTCCCAGCGCATCTACAGCACCACAGACATCGGGGCTCCGGGCTTTCCCTGACCAACAGGGCTTCGACATTTACCACCAGCTGAACCTGGGCGCCCACTGAAAGTAAAACCCCGAAAAATCACGAACGTCGGACGATTGCTCCCACACCGAAAGTGCCAGCAACTCAAGCTCCTGCTGCTACTCACCGGACTTTGGCAGTGCATCTACAGCACCACAGACATCGGGGCTCCGGGCTTTCCCTGACGAACCGGGCTTCGACATTTACCACCAGCTGAACCTGGGTGCCCCCTGAAAAAAAAACCCCCAAAATCACAAATGTCAGACGATTCCTGCCACACCTTAAATGCCAGCCTGTCAAGCTCTTGCTGCTCCTCACCGCCCATTCCCAGCGCATCTACAGCACCACAGACATCGGGGCTGTGGACTTTCCTTGACCAACAGGGCTTCAACGTTTACCACCAGCTGCACCTGGGCGCCCACTGAAAAAAAACCCCGAAAAATCACGAACATCGGACGATTGCTCCCACACCGAAAGTGCCAGCAACACAAGCTCTTGCTGCTCCTCACCGCCCATTCCCAGCGCATCTACAGCACCACAGACATCGCGGCTCCGGGCTTTCCCTGACCAACAGGGCTTCAACGTTTACCACCAGCTGCACCTGGGCGCCCACTGAAAAAAAACCCCGAAAAATCACGAACGTCGGACGATTGCTCCAACACCGAAAGTGCCAGCCTATCAAGCTCTAGCTGCTCCTCACCAGCCATTCCCAGCGCATCTACAGCACCACAGACATCGGGGCTCTGGGCTTTCCCTGACCAACAGGGCTTAGAAGTTTACTACCAGCTGAACTTGGGCGCCCACTGGAAAAAAAATCCCCAAATATCACAAACGTCGGACGACTGCTCCCACACCAAAAGTGCCAGCCAGTCAAGCTCTTGCAGCTACTCACGGGAGTTTGGCATTGCATCTACAGCACCACAGACATCGGGGTTCTGCGCTTTCCCTGACGAACAGGGCTTCGACGTTGACCACTCACTGAACGTGGGCTCCCACTGAAAAGAACCCCGAAAAATCACGAACGTCGGACGATTGCTCCCACACCGAAACTGCCTGACAGTCAAGCTCTTGCTGCTCCTCACCGGCCATTGGCAGCTCATCTACAGCACCACAGATATCGGGGCTCCGAGCTTTCCGTGACCAACAGTGCTTCGACGTTTACCACCAGCTGAACCTGGGCGCCCACTGAAAGTAAAACCCCGAAAAATCACGAACGTCGGACGATTGCTCCCACACTGAAAGTGCCAGCAACTCAAGCTCCTGCTGCTACTCACCGGACTTTGGTAGTGCATCTACAGCACCACAGACATCGGGGCTCTGCGCTTTCCCTGACCAACAGGGCTTCGACATTTACCACCAGCTGCACCTGGGCGCCCACTGAAAAAAACCCCGAAAAATCACGAACGTCGGACAATTGCACCCACATCGAAAGTGCCAGCATGTCAGCCTCTTGCTGCTCCTCACCGGCCATTGGCAGCGCATCTACAGCACCACAGACATCGGGGCTCGGGGCTTTCCCTGACCAACAGGGCTTCGACGTTTACCACCAGCTGAACCTCGGCACCCACTGAAAAAAATAAACGAAAAATCACGAAGATCAGACGATTGCTCCCACACCGAAAGAGCCAGCAACTCAAGCTCATGCTGCTACTCACCGGACTTTGGCAGTGCATCTACAGCACCACAGACATCGGGGCTCCGAGCTTTCCCTGACCAACAGGGCTTCAACGTTTACCACCAGCTGAACCTGGGCGCCCAGTGAAAAAAACCCCGAAAAATCACGAACGTCAGACGATTGCACACACATCGAAAGTGCCAGCATGTCAGACTCTTGCTGCTCCTCAGATCCCATTCCCAGCGCATCTACAGCACCACAGACATCGGGGTTCTGCGCTTTCCCTGAATAACAGGGCTTCGACATTTACCAACAGCTGCACCTGGGCGCCCACTGAAATAAAACCCCGAAAAATCACGAACGTCGGACGATTGCTCCCACAACCAAAGTGCCAGCAACTCAAGCTCTTGCTGCTACTCACCGGACTTTGGCAGTGCATCTACAGCACCACAGACATTGGGGTTCTGCGCTTTCCCTGACCAACAGGGCTTCGACGTTTACCACCAGCTGAACCTGGGCGCCCACTGAAAGTAAAACCCCGAAAAATCACGAACGTCGGACGATTGCTCCCACACCAAAAGTCCCAGCCAGTCAAGCTCTTGCTGCTCATTACCGGCCATTGGCAGCGCATCTACAGCACCACAGACATCGGGGCTCCGGGCTTTCCCTGACCAACAGGGCTTCGACGTTTACCACCAGCTGAACCTGGGCGCCAACTGAAATAAAACCCCAAAAAATCACGAACGTCAAACGATTGCTCCCACACCAAAAGTGCCAGCCAGTCAAGCTCTTGCAGCTACTCACCGGACTTTGGCAGTGCATCTACAGCACCACAGACATCGGGGTTCTGCGCTTTCCCTGAACATCAGGGCTTCGAAGTTTACCACCAGCTGCACCTGGTTGCGCACTGAAAAAAAACCCTGAAAAATGACGAACGTCGGACGATTGCTCCCACACCGAAAGTGCCAGCTAGTCAAGCTCTTGCTGCTCCTCACCGGACAGTGGCAGCGCATCTACAGCACCACAGACATCGGGGCTCCGGGCTTTCCCTGACCAACAGGGGTTCGACGTTTACCACCAGCTGCACCTGGGTGCCCCCTGAAAAAAAAACCCCGAAAATCACAAATGTCAGACGATTCCTGCCACACCTTAAATGCCAGCCTGTCAAGCTCTTGCTGCTCCTCACCAGCCATTCCCAGCGCATCTACAGCACCACAGACATCGGGGCTCCGGGCTTTCTCTGACCAACAGGGCTTCGACGTTTACCACCAGCTGCACCTGGTTGCCCACTGAAAAAAAAACCCTGAAAAATCAAAAACGTCGGACGATTGATCCCACACCGAAAGTGCCAGCCTGTCAAGCTCTTGCTGTTCCTCACCGGCCATTGGCAGCGCATGTACAGCACCACAGACATCGGGGCTCTGGGCTTTCCCTGACGATCAGGGCTTCGACGTTTACCATCAGCTGCACCTGGGCGCCCACTGAAAAGAACCCCGAAAAATCACGAACATCGGACGATTGCTCCCACACCGAAAGTGCCAGCAACTCAAGCTCTTGCTGCTCCTCACCGGCCACTGGCAGCGCATCTACAGCACCACAGACATCGGGGCTCCGGGCTTTCCCTGACGAACCGGGCTTCGACATTTACCACCAGCTGCACCTGGGTGCCCCCTTAAAAAAAAAACCCCAAAAATCACAAACGTCGGACGATTCCTGCCACACCTTAAATGCCAGCCTGTCAAGCTCTTGCTGCTACTCACCGGCCATTCCCAGGGCATCTACAACACCGCAGACATCGGGGCTCCGGGCTTTCCCTGACCAACAGGGCTTCGACGTTTACCACTCGCTGAACCTGGGCTCCCACTGAAAAGAACCCCGAAAAATCACGAACATTGGACGATTGCTCCCACACCGAAAGTTCCAGCCAGTCAAGCTCTTGCTGCTCCTCCCCGGCCACTGGCAGCGCATCTACAACACCACAGACATCGGGGCTCCGAGCTTTCCCTGACGAACAGGGCTTCGACGTTTACCACTCGCTGCACCTGGGCTCCCACTGAAAAGAACCCCGAAAAATCACGAACATCGGACGATTGCTCCCACACCGAAAGTTCCAGCCAGTCAAGCTCTTGCTGCTCCTCCCCGGCCACTGGCAGCGCATCTACAGCACCACAGACATCGGGGCTCCGAGCTTTCCCTGACCAACAGGGCTTCGACGCTTACCACCAGCTGCACCTGGGCACCCACTGAAATAAAACCCCGAAAAATCACAAACGTCGGACGATTCCTCCCCCACAGAAAGTGCCAGCAACTCAAGCTCTTGCTGTTCCTCACCGGACTTTGGCAGTGCATCTACAGCACCACAGACATCACGGCTCCGGGCTTTCCCTGACCAACAGGGCTTCGACTTTTAACACGAGCTGAACCTGGGCGCCCACTGAAATAAAACCCCGAAAAATCACGAACGTCGGACGATTGCTCCCACAACGAAAGTGCCAGCCAGTCAAGCCCTTGCTGCTCCTCCCCGGCCATTGGCAGCGCATCTACAGCACCACAGACATCGTGGCTCCGGGCTTTCCCTGACCAACAGGCCTTCGATATTTACCACCAGCTGCACCTGGTTGCCCAGTGAAAATAAACCCTGAAAAATGACGAACGTCGGACGATTGCTCCCACACCAAAAGTGCCAGCCAGTCAAGCTCATGCTGCTCCTCACCGGACAGTGGCAGTGCATCTACAACACCACAGACATCGGGGCTCCGGGCTTTCCCTGACCAACAGGGCTTCGACGTTTACCACCCGCTGCAGCTGGGCGCCCACTGAAATAAAACCCCGAAAAATCACGAAGGTCGGACGATTGCTCCCACAACAAAAGTGCCAGCCAGTCAAGCTCTTGCTGCTCCTCACCAGCCATTGGAG
The DNA here is from genome assembly GCF_036417535.1 of Chlamydotis macqueenii. Taxonomy (NCBI): domain Eukaryota; kingdom Metazoa; phylum Chordata; class Aves; order Otidiformes; family Otididae; genus Chlamydotis; species Chlamydotis macqueenii. The sequence continues at coordinate 123,073 of NW_028239151.1, forward strand.
GCGCATCTACAGCACCACAGACATCGGGGCTCCGGGCATTCCCTGACCAACAGGGCTTCGACGTTTACCACCAGCTGCACCTGGGCTCCCACTGAAAGTAAAACCGCGAAGAATCACGAACGTCGGACGATTGCTCCCACACCGAAAGTGCCAGCCAGTCAAGCTCTTGCTGCTCCTCACCGGCCATTGGCAGCGCATCTACAGCACCACAGACATCGGGGCTCCGGGCTTTCCCTGACGAACAGGGCTTCGACGTTTACCACCAGCTGCACCTGGGCTCCCACTGAAATAAAACCCCGAAAAATCACGAACGTTGGACGATTGCTCCCACACCGAAAGTGCCAGCAACTCAAGCTCTTGCTGCTCCTCACCGGACTTTGGCAGTTCATCTACAGCACCACAGACATCGGGGTTCTGCGCTTTTCCTGACCAACAGGGCTTCGACGTTTACCACCAGCTGCACCTGGGCGCCCACTGAAAAAACTAAACGAAAAATCACAAACATCGGACGATTGCTCCCACACCGAAAGTGCCAGCCTGTCAAGCTCTTGCTGCTCCTCACCGCCCATTCCCAGCGCATCTACAGCACCACAGACATCGGGGCTCCGGGCTTTCCCTGACCAACAGGGCTTCGACATTTACCACCAGCTGCACCTGGGCTCCCAATGAAATAAAACCCCGAAAAATCACGAACGTCGGACGATTCCTCCCACACCGAAAGTGCCAGCCAGTCAAGCTCTTGCTGTTCCTCACCGGACAGTGGCAGTGCATGTACAGCACCACAGACATCGGGGCTCCGGGCTTTCCCTGACCAACAGGGCTTCGACGTTTACCACTCGCTGAACCTGGGCTCCCACTGAAAAGAACCCCGAAAAATCACGAACGTCGGACGATTGCTCCCACACCAAAAGTGCCAGACAGTCAAGCTCTTGCTGCTCCTCACCGGCCATTCCCAGCGCATCTACAGCACCACAGACATCACGGCTCCGGGCTTTCCCTGACCAACAGGGCTTCGACGTTTACAACTAGCTAAACCTGGGCTCCCACTAAAAAAAAATCCTGAAAAATCAGAAACGTCCGACGATTACTCGCACACCGAAAGTGCCAGCCTGTCAAGCTCTTGCTGCTCCTCACCGGCCATTCCCAGCGCATCTACAGCACCACAGATATCGAGGCTCCGGGCTTTCCCTGACCAACAGGGCTTCAACGTTTACCACCAGCTGAACCTGGGCTCCCACTGAAAAAAAACCCCGAAAAATCACGAACGTCGGACATTTACTCCCACACCGAAAGTGCCAGCCTGTCAAGCTCTTGCTGCTCCTCCCCGGCCATTGGCAGCGCATGTACAGCATAACAGATATCGGGGCTCCAAGCTTTCCCTGACCAACAGGGCTTCGGGCTTCCCCTGACCAACAGGGATTCGAAGTTTACCACCAGCTGCACCTGGGCGCCCACTGAAATAAAACCCCGAAAAATCACGAACGTCGGACGATTGCTCCCACACCGAAAGTGCCAGCAACTCAAGGTCTTCCTGCTCCTCACCGGCCATTGGCAGCGCATCTACAGCACCACAGACATCGGGGCTCCGGGCTTTCCCTGACCAACAGGGCTTCGACATTTACCATCAGCTGCACCTGGGTGCCCACTGAAAAAAATAAACGAAAAATCACAAACATCGCACGATTGCTCCCACACCGAAAGTGCCAGCCAGTCAAGCTCTTGCTGCTCCTCACCGGCCATTGGCAGCGCATCTACAGCACCACAGACATCGGGGCTCCGGGCTTTCCCTGACGAACAGGGCTTCGACGTTTACCACCAGCTGCACCTGGGCTCCCACTGAAATAAAACCCCGAAAAATCACGAACGTCGGACGATTGCTCCCACACCAAAAGTGCCAGCAACTCAAGCTCTTGCTACCCCTCACCGGCCATTCCCAGCGCATCTACAGCACCACAGACATCGGGGCTCCGGGCTTTCCCTGACCAACAGGGCTTCGACGTTTACACCCAGCTGCACCTGGGCGCCCACTGAAATAAAACCCCGAAAAATAACAAACGTCGGACGATTCCTCCCACACCGAAAGTGCCAGCAACTCAAGCTCTTGCTGCTCCTCACCGGACTTTGGCAGTTCATCTACAGCACCACAGACATCGGGGTTCTGCGCTTTTCCTGACCAACAGGGCTTCGACGTTTACCACCAGCTGCACCTGGGCGCCCACTGAAAAAACTAAACGAAAAATCACGAACATCGGACGATTGCTCCCACACCGAAAGTGCCAGCCTGTCAAGCTCTTGCTGCTCCTCACCGCCCATTCCCAGCGCATCTACAGCACCACAGACATCGGGGCTCCGGGCTTTCCCTGACCAACAGGGCTTCGACATTTACCACCAGCTGCACCTGGGCTCCCAATGAAATAAAACCCCGAAAAATCACGAACGTCGGACGATTGCTCCCACACCGAAAGTGCCAGCCAGTCAAGCTCTTGCTGTTCCTCACCGGACAGTGGCAGTGCATGTACAGCACCACAGACATCGGGGCTCCGGGCTTTCCCTGACCAACAGGGCTTCGACGTTTACCACCAGCTGAACCTGGGCTCCCACTGAAAAGAACCCCGAAAAATCACGAACGTCGGACGACTGCTCCCACACCAAAAGTGCCAGACAGTCAAGCTCTTGCTGCTCCTCACCGGCCATTCCCAGCGCATCTACAGCACCACAGACATCACGGCTCCGGGCTTTCCCTGACCAACAGGGCTTCGACGTTTACAACTAGCTAAACCTGGGCTCCCACTAAAAAAAAATCCTGAAAAATCAGAAACGTCCGACGATTACTCGCACACCGAAAGTGCCAGCCTGTCAAGCTCTTGCTGCTCCTCACCGCCCATTCCCAGCGCATCTACAGCACCACAGATATCGAGGCTCCGGGCTTTCCCTGACCAACAGGGCTTCAACGTTTACCACCAGCTGAACCTGGGCTCCCACTGAAAAAAAACCCCGAAAAATCACGAATGTCGGACATTTACTCCCACACCGAAAGTGCCAGCCTGTCAAGCTCTTGCTGCTCCTCCCCGGCCATTGGCAGCGCATGTACAGCATCACAGATATCGGGGCTCCAAGCTTTCCCTGACCAACAGGGCTTCGGGCTTCCCCTGACCAACAGGGCTTCGAAGTTTACCACCAGCTGCACCTGGGCGCCCACTGAAATAAAACCCCGAAAAATCACGAACGTCGGACGATTGCTCCCACACCGAAAGTGCCAGCAACTCAAGGTCTTCCTGCTCCTCACCGGCCATTGGCAGCGCATCTACAGCACCACAGACATCGGGAGTCCGGGCTTTCCCTGACCAACAGGGCTTCGACATTTACCATCAGCTGCACCTGGGTGCCCACTGAAAAAAATAAACGAAAAATCACAAACATCGCACGATTGCTCCCACACCGAAAGTGCCAGCAACTCAAGCTCTTGCTGCTCCTCACCGGCCATTGGCAGCGCATCTACAGCACCACAGACATCGGGGCTCCGGGCTTTCCCTGACCAACAGGGCTTCGACGTTTACCACCAGCTGCACCTGGGCTCCCACTGAAATAAAACCCCGAAAAATCACGAACGTCGGACGATTGCTCCCACACCAAAAGTGCCAGCAACTCAAGCTCTTGCTACCCCTCACCGGCCATTCCCAGCGCATCTACAGCACCACAGACATCGGGGCTCCGGGCTTTCCCTGACCAACAGGGCTTCGACGTTTACACCCAGCTGCACCTGGGCGCCCACTGAAATAAAACCCCGAAAAATAACAAACGTCGGACGATTCCTCCCACACCGAAAGTGCCAGCAACTCAAGCTCTTGCTGCTACTCACCGGACTTTGGCAGTTCATCTACAGCACCACAGACATCGGGGTTCTGCGCTTTTCCTGACCAACAGGGCTTCGACGTTTACCACCAGCTGCACCTGGGCGCCCACTGAAAAAACTAAACGAAAAATCACGAACATCGGACGATTGCTCCCACACCGAAAGTGCCAGCCTGTCAAGCTCTTGCTGCTCCTCACCGCCCATTCCCAGCGCATCTACAGCACCACAGACATCGGGGCTCCGGGCTTTCCCTGACCAACAGGGCTTCGACATTTACCACCAGCTGCACCTGGGCTCCCAATGAAATAAAACCCCGAAAAATCACGAACGTCGGACGATTGCTCCCACACCGAAAGTGCCAGCCAGTCAAGCTCTTGCTGTTCCTCACCGGACAGTGGCAGTGCATGTACAGCACCACAGACATTGGGGCTCCGGGCTTTCCCTGACCAACAGGGCTTCGACGTTTACCACTCGCTGAACCTGGGCTCCCACTGAAAAGAACCCCGAAAAATCACGAACGTCGGACGATTGCTCCCACACCAAAAGTGCCAGACAGTCAAGCTCTTGCTGCTCCTCACCGGCCATTCCCAGCGCATCTACAGCACCACAGACATCACGGCTCCGGGCTTTCCCTGACCAACAGGGCTTCGACGTTTACAACTAGCTAAACCTGGGCTCCCACTAAAAAAAAATCCTGAAAAATCAGAAACGTCCGACGATTCCTCGCACACCGAAAGTGCCAGCCTGTCAAGCTCTTGCTGCTCCTCACCGCCCATTCCCAGCGCATCTACAGCACCACAGATATCGAGGCTCCGGGCTTTCCCTGACCAACAGGGCTTCAACGTTTACCACCAGCTGAACCTGGGCTCCCACTGAAAAAAAACCCCAAAAAATCACGAACGTCGGACATTTACTCCCACACCGAAAGTGCCAGCCTGTCAAGCTCTTGCTGCTCCTCCCCGGCCATTGGCAGCGCATGTACAGCATCACAGATATCGGGGCTCCAAGCTTTCCCTGACCAACAGGGCTTCGGGCTTCCCCTGACCAACAGGGCTTCGAAGTTTACCACCAGCTGCACCTGGGCGCCCACTGAAATAAAACCCCGAAAAATCACGAACGTCAGACGATTGCTCCCACACCGAAAGTGCCAGCAACTCAAGGTCTTCCTGCTCCTCACCGGCCATTGGCAGCGCATCTACAGCACCACAGACATCGGGAGTCCGGGCTTTCCCTGACCAACAGGGCTTCGACATTTACCATCAGCTGCACCTGGGTGCCCACTGAAAAAAATAAACGAAAAATCACAAACATCGGACGATTGCTCCCACACCGAAAGTGCCAGCCTGTCAAGCTCTTGCTGCTCCTCACCGCCCATTCCCAGCGCATCTACAGCACCACAGACATCGGGGCTCCGGGCTTTCCCTGACCAACAGGGCTTCGACATTTACCACCAGCTGCACCTGGGCTCCCAATGAAATAAAACCCCGAAAAATCACGAACGTCGGACGATTGCTCCCACACCGAAAGTGCCAGCCAGTCAAGCTCTTGCTGTTCCTCACCGGACAGTGGCAGTGCATGTACAGCACCACAGACATCGGGGCTCCGGGCTTTCCCTGACCAACAGGGCTTCGACGTTTACCACCAGCTGAACCTGGGCTCCCACTGAAAAGAACCCCGAAAAATCACGAACGTCGGACGACTGCTCCCACACCAAAAGTGCCAGACAGTCAAGCTCTTGCTGCTCCTCACCGGCCATTCCCAGCGCATCTACAGCACCACAGACATCACGGCTCCGGGCTTTCCCTGACCAACAGGGCTTCGACGTTTACAACTAGCTAAACCTGGGCTCCCACTAAAAAAAAATCCTGAAAAATCAGAAACGTCCGACGATTACTCGCACACCGAAAGTGCCAGCCAGTCAAGCTCTTGCTGTTCCTCACCGGACAGTGGCAGTGCATGTACAGCACCACAGACATCGGGGCTCCGGGCTTTCCCTGACCAACAGGGCTTCGACGTTTACACCCAGCTGCACCTGGGCGCCCACTGAAATAAAACCCCGAAAAATAACAAACGTCGGACGATTCCTCCCACACCGAAAGTGCCAGCAACTCAAGCTCTTGCTGCTACTCACCGGACTTTGGCAGTTCATCTACAGCACCACAGACATCGGGGTTCTGCGCTTTTCCTGACCAACAGGGCTTCGACGTTTACCACCAGCTGCACCTGGGCGCCCACTGAAAAAACTAAACGAAAAATCACGAACATCGGACGATTGCTCCCACACCGAAAGTGCCAGCCTGTCAAGCTCTTGCTGCTCCTCACCGCCCATTCCCAGCGCATCTACAGCACCACAGACATCGGGGCTCCGGGCTTTCCCTGACCAACAGGGCTTCGACATTTACCACCAGCTGCACCTGGGCTCCCAATGAAATAAAACCCCGAAAAATCACGAACGTCGGACGATTGCTCCCACACCGAAAGTGCCAGCCTGTCAAGCTCTTGCTGCTCCTCACCAGCCATTCCCAGCGCATCTACAGCACCACAGACATCGGGGCTACGGGCTTTCCCTGACAAAAAGGGCTTCGACGATTACCACCTGCTGCACCTGGGCGCCCACTGAAAAGAACCCCGAAAAATCACAAACGTCGGATGATTGCTCCCACACCGAAAGTGCCAGCAACACAAGCTCTTGCTGCTCCTCACCGCCCATTCCCAGCGCATCTACAGCACCACAGACATCTGGGCTCCGGGCTTTCCCTGACCAACAGGGCTTCGACGTTTACCACCAGCTGCACCTGGGCGCCCACTGAAAAAAATAAAAGAAAAATCACGAACATCGGACGATTGCTCCCACACCGAAAGTGCCAGCCAGTCAAGCTCTTGCTGCTCCTCACCGGCCATTGGCAGCGCATCTACAGCACCACAGACATCGGGGCTCCGAGCTTTACCTGAACAACAGGGCTTCGACATTTACCACCAGCTGCACCTGGTAACCCACTGAAATAAAACCCTGAAAATTCAAAAACGTCAAACGATTGCTCCCACACTGCAAGTGCCAGCAACTCAAGCTCTTCCTGCTCCTCACCTCCCATTCCCAGCGCATCTACAACACCACAGACATCGGGGCTCCGAGCTTTCCCTGACCAACAGGGCTTCGACGTTTACCACCAGCTGCACCTGGGCGCCCACTGAAATAAAACCCCGAAAAATAAAAAACGTCGGACGATTCCTCCCACACCGAAAGTGCCAGCAACTCAAGCTCTTGCTGCTACTCACCGGCCATTGGCAGCGCATCTACAGCACCACAGACATCGGGGCTCCAGGCTTTCCCTAAAGAACCGGGCTTCGACATTTACCACCAGCTGCACGTGGGTTCCCCCTGAAAAAAAAAACCCCAAAAATCACAAATGTCAGACGATTCCTGCCACACATTAAATGCCAGCATGTCAAGCTCTTGCTGCTCATCACCGCCCATTTCCAGCGCATCTACAGCACCACAGACATCGGGGCTCCGGGCTTTCCCTGACCAACAGGGCTTCGACGTTTACCACCAGCTGAACCTGGGCGCCCACTGAAATAAAACCCCGAAAAATCACGAACGTCGGACGATTCCTCCCACATCAAAAGTGACAGCAACACAAGCTCTTGCTGCTCCTCACCGGCCATTCCCAGCGCATCTACAGCACCACAGACATCGGGGTTCTGCGCTTTCCCTGGCCAACAGGGCTTCGACGTTTACCACCAGTTGCACCTGGGCGCCCACTGATAAAAATAAACGAAAAATCACAAACATCGGACGATTGCTCCCACACCGAAAGTGCCAGCCAGTCAAGCTCTTGCTGCTCCTCACCGGAATTTGGCAGCCCATCTACAGCACCACAGACATTGGGGCTCCGGGCTTTCCCTGACCAACAGGGCTTCGACGTTTACCACCAGCTGCACCTGTGTGCCCACTGAAAGTAAAACCCCGAAAAATCACGAACATCGGACGATTGCTCCCACAACGAAAGTGCCAGCCAGTCAAGCTCTTGCTGCTCCATACCGGCCATTGGCAGCGCATCTACAGCACCAAAGACATCGGGGCTCTGGGCTTTCCCTGACCAACAGGGCTTCGACGTTTACCACCAGCTGAACCTGGGCGCCCAGTGAATAAAAATCCCCAAAAATCACAAACGTCCGACGATTGCTCCCACACCGAAAGTGCCAGCAACTCAAGCTCTTGCTGCTACTCACCGGACTTTGGCAGTGCATCTACAGCACCACAGACATCGGGGTTCTGCGCTTTCTTTGACCAACAGGGCTTCGACGTTTATCACCAGCTGAACCTGGGCACCCGCTGAGAAAAATAAAAGAAAAATCACGAACATCGGACGATTGCTCCCATAGCAAAAGTGCCAGCCAGTCAAGCTCTTGCTGCTCCTCACCGGCCATTCCCAGCCCATCTACAGCACCACAGACATCGGGGCTCCGGGCTTTCCCTGACCAACAGGGCTTCGACGTTTACCACCAGCTGAACCTGGGCGCCCAGTGAATAAAAATCCCCCAAAATCACAAACGTCCGACGATTGCTCCCACACCCAAAGTGCCAGACAGTCAAGCTCTTGCTGCTCCTCACCGGCCATTGGCAGCGCATCTACAGCACCACAGACATCGGGGCTCCGGGCTTTCCCTGACCAACAGGGCTTCGACGTTTACCACCAGCTCAACCTGGGCGCCCATTGAAAGTATAACCCCGAAAAATCACGACAGTCGGACGATTGCTCCGACACCGAAAGTGCCAGCAACTCAAGCTCCTGCTGCTACTCACCGGACTTTGGCAGTGCATCTACAGCACCACAGACATCGGGGTTCTGCGCTTTCCCTGAACAACAGGGCTTCGACATTTACCATCAGCTGCACCTGGGCGCCCACTGAAAAAAATAAACGAAAAATCACGAACATCGGACGATTGCTCCCACAGTGAAAGTGCCAGCAACTCAAGCTCCTGCTGCTCCTCACCGGCCATTGGCAGCGCATCTACAGCACCACAGACATCGGGGCTCCGGGCTTTCCCTGACCAACAGGGCTTCGACGTTTAGCACCCGCTGCACCTGGGCTCCCACTGAAAAGAACCCCGAAAAATCACAAACGTCGGATGATTGCTCCCACACCAAAAGTGCCAGCAACACAAGCTCTTGCTGCTCCTCACCGGCCATTGGCAGCGCATCTACAGCACCACAGACATCGGGGCTCCGGGCTTTCCCTGACAAACAGGGCTTCGACGTTTACCACTCGCTGCACCTGGGCTCCCACTGAAAAGAACCCCGAAAAATCACAAACGTCGGATGATTGCTCCCACACCAAAAGTGCCAGCAACACAAGCTCTTGCTGCTCCTCACCGGCATTGGCAGCGCATCTACAGCACCACAGACATCGGGGCTCCGGGCTTTCCCTGACCAACAGGGCTTCGACGTTTACCACCAGCTGCACCTGGGTTCCCACTGAAAGTAAAACCCCGAAGAATCACGAACGTCGGACGATTGCTCCCACACCGAAAGTGCCAGCCAGTCAAGCTCTTGCTGCTCCTCACCGGCCATTGGCAGCGCATCTACAGCACCACAGACATCGGGGCTCCGGGCTTTCCCTGACCAACAGGGCTTCGACATTTACCACCAGCTGCAGCTGGGCGCCCACTGAAAAAAAACCCGAAAAATCATGAACATCGGACGATTGCTCCCACACCGAAAGTGCCAGCAACTCAAGCTCTTGCTGCTCCTCACCAGCCATTGGCAGCGCATCTACAGCACCACAGACATTGGGGTTCTGCGCCTTCCCTGACCAACAGGGCTTCGACATTTACCACCAGCTGCACCTGGGTGCCCCCTGAAAAAAAAAACCCAAAAATCACAAACGTCCGACGATTCCTCCCACACCGAAAGTGCCAGCCTGTCAAGCTCTTGCTGCTTGTCCCCGGCCATTGGCAGCGCATCTACAGCACCACAGACATCGGGGCTCCGGGCTTTCCCTGACCAACAGGGCTTCGACATTTACCACCAGCTGCACCTGGTTACCCACTGAAATAAAACCCTGAAAAATAAAAAACGTCGGACGATTCCTCCCACACCGAAAGTGCCAGCAACTCAAGCTCTTCCTGCTACTCACCTCCCATTCCCAGCGCATCTACAACACCACAGACATCGGGGCTCCGAGCTTTCCCTGACCAACAGGGCTTCGACGTTTACCACCAGCTGCACCTGGGCGCCCACTGAAATAAAACCCCGAAAAATAAAAAACGTCGGACGATTCCTCCCACACCGAAAGTGCCAGCAACTCAAGCTCTTGCTGCTCCATACCGGCCATTGGCAGCGCATCTACAGCACCACAGACATCGGGGCTCCGGGCTTTCCCTGACCAACAGGGCTTCGACGTTTACCACCAGCTGAACCTGGGCGCCCACTGAAGAAAATAAACGAAAAATCACGAACATCGCACGATTGCTCCCACAGCGAAAGTGCCAGCCAGTCAAGCTCTTGCTGTTCCTCACTGGCCATTGGCAGCGCATCTACAGCACCACAGAGATCGCGGCTCCAGGCTTTCCCTGACCAACAGGGCTTCGACATTTACCACCAGCTGCACCTGGTTACCCAGTGAAAAAAAACCCTGAAAAATCAAAAACGTCGGACGATTGATCCCACACCAAAATTGCCAGCAACACAAGCTCTTGCTGCTCCTCACCGGCCATTCCCAGCGCATCTACAGCACCACAGACATCGGGGCTCCGGGCTTTCCCTGACCAACAGGGCTTCGACGTTTACCACCAGCTGAAACTGGGCGCCCACTGAAAAAAATAAAAGAAAAATCACGAACATCGGACGATTGCTCCCACAACGAAAGTGCCAGCCAGTCAAGCTCTTGCTGCTCCTCCCCGGCCACTGGCAGCGCATCTACAGCACCACAGACATCGGGGCTCCGGGCTTTCCATGACCAACAGGGCTTCAACGTTTAGCACCCGCTGCAGCTGGGCGCTCACTAAAAAAAAAACGAAAAATCATGAACATCGGACGATTGCTCCCACACCGAAAGTGCCAGCAACACAAGCTCTTGCTGCTCCACACCGGCCATTGGCAGCGCATCTACAGCACCACAGACATCGGGGCTCCGGGCTTTCCCTGACCAACAGGGCTTCGACGTTTACCACCAGCTGCACCTGGGCGCCCACTGAAAAAAAAACCCTGAAAAATCACGAACATCGGACGATTGCTCCCACACCAAAAGTGCCAGCAACACAAGCTCTTGCTGCTCCTCACCGGCCATTCCCAGCGCATCTACAGCACCACAGACATCGGGGCTCTGGGCTTTCCCGGACCAACAGGGCTTCGACGTTTACCATCAGCTGCACCTGGGCGCCCACTGAAAAGAACCCCGAAAAATCACGAACATCGGACGATTGCTCCCACACCGAAAGTGCCAGCAACTCAAGCTCTTGCTGCTCCTCACCGGCCACTGGCAGCGCATCTACAGCACCACAGACATCGGGGCTCCGGGCTTTCCCTGACGAACCGGGCTTCGACATTTACCACCAGCTGCACCTGGGTGCCCCCTGAAAAAAAAACCCCAAAAATCACAAACGTCGGACGATTCCTGCCACACCTTAAATGCCAGCCTGTCAACCTCTTGCTGCTCCTCACCGGCCATTCCCAGCGCATCTACAACACCGCAGACATTGGGGCTCCGGGCTTTCCCTGACCAACAGGGCTTCGACGTTTACCACTCGCTGAACCTGGGCTCCCACTGAAAAGAACCCCGAAAAATCACGAACATCGGACGATTGCTCCCACACCGAAAGTTCCAGCCAGTCAAGCTCTTGCTGCTCCTCCCCGGCCACTGGCAGCGCATCTACAACACCGCAGACATCGGGGCTCCGAGCTTTCCCTGACGAACAGGGCTTCGACGTTTACCACTCGCTGTACCTGGGCTCCCACTGAAAAGAACCCCGAAAAATCACGAACATCGGACGATTGCTCCCACACCCAACGTTCCAGCCAGTCAAGCTCTTGCTGCTCCTCCCCGGCCACTGGCAGCGCATCTACAGCACCGCAGATATCGGGGCTCCGGGCTTTCCCTGACCAACAGGGCTTCGACGTTTACCACCAGCTGCACCTGGGCGCCCCCTGAAATAAAACCCCGAAAAATCACAAACGTCGGACGATTCCTCCCACACAAAAAGTGCCAGCAACTCAAGCTCTTGCTGTTCCTCACCGGACTTTGGCAGTGCATCTACAGCACCACAGACATCACAGCTCCGGGCTTTCCCTGACCAACAGGGCTTCGACGTTTACCACCAGCTGCACCTGGGCGCCCACTGGAAAAAATAAACAAAATGTCACGAACATCAGACGATTGCTCCCACACCGAAAGTGCCAGCCAGTCAAGCTCATGCTGCTTCTAACCAGCAATTCCCAGCGCATCTACAGCGCCACAGACATCGGGGCTCCGGGCTTTCCCTGACCAACAGGGCTTCGACGTTTACAACCAGCTGCACCTGGGCGCCCACTGAAATAAAACCCCGAAAAATCACGAACGTCGGACGATTCCTCCCACATCAAAAGTGACAGCAACACAAGCTCTTGCTGCTCCTCACCGGCCATTCCCAGCGCATCTACAGCACCACAGACATCGGGGTTCTGCGCTTTCCCTGGCCAACAGGGCTTCGACGTTTACCACCAGTTGCACCTGGGCGCCCACTGATAAAAATAAACGAAAAATCACAAACATCGGACGATTGCTCCCACACCGAAAGTGCCAGCCAGTCAAGCTCTTGCTGCTCCTCACCGGAATTTGGCAGCCCATCTACAGCACCACAGACATTGGGGCTCCGGGCTTTCCCTGACCAACAGGGCTTCGACGTTTACCACCAGCTGCACCTGTGTGCCCACTGAAAGTAAAACCCCGAAAAATCACGAACATCGGACGATTGCTCCCACAACGAAAGTGCCAGCCAGTCAAGCTCTTGCTGCTCCATACCGGCCATTGGCAGCGCATCTACAGCACCAAAGACATCGGGGCTCTGGGCTTTCCCTGACCAACAGGGCTTCGACGTTTACCACCAGCTGAACCTGGGCGCCCAGTGAATAAAAATCCCCAAAAATCACAAACGTCCGACGATTGCTCCCACACCGAAAGTGCCAGCAACTCAAGCTCTTGCTGCTACTCACCGGACTTTGGCAGTGCATCTACAGCACCACAGACATCGGGGTTCTGCGCTTTCTTTGACCAACAGGGCTTCGACGTTTATCACCAGCTGAACCTGGGCACCCGCTGAGAAAAATAAAAGAAAAATCACGAACATCGGACGATTGCTCCCATAGCAAAAGTGCCAGCCAGTCAAGCTCTTGCTGCTCCTCACCGGCCATTCCCAGCCCATCTACAGCACCACAGACATCGGGGCTCCGGGCTTTCCCTGACCAACAGGGCTTCGACGTTTACCACCAGCTGAACCTGGGCGCCCAGTGAATAAAAATCCCCCAAAATCACAAACGTCCGACGATTGCTCCCACACCCAAAGTGCCAGACAGTCAAGCTCTTGCTGCTCCTCACCGGCCATTGGCAGCGCATCTACAGCACCACAGACATCGGGGCTCCGGGCTTTCCCTGACCAACAGGGCTTCGACGTTTACCACCAGCTCAACCTGGGCGCCCATTGAAAGTATAACCCCGAAAAATCACGACAGTCGGACGATTGCTCCGACACCGAAAGTGCCAGCAACTCAAGCTCCTGCTGCTACTCACCGGACTTTGGCAGTGCATCTACAGCACCACAGACATCGGGGTTCTGCGCTTTCCCTGAACAACAGGGCTTCGACATTTACCATCAGCTGCACCTGGGCGCCCACTGAAAAAAATAAACGAAAAATCACGAACATCGGACGATTGCTCCCACAGTGAAAGTGCCAGCAACTCAAGCTCCTGCTGCTCCTCACCGGCCATTGGCAGCGCATCTACAGCACCACAGACATCGGGGCTCCGGGCTTTCCCTGACCAACAGGGCTTCGACGTTTAGCACCCGCTGCACCTGGGCTCCCACTGAAAAGAACCCCGAAAAATCACAAACGTCGGATGATTGCTCCCACACCAAAAGTGCCAGCAACACAAGCTCTTGCTGCTCCTCACCGGCCATTGGCAGCGCATCTACAGCACCACAGACATCGGGGCTCCGGGCTTTCCCTGACAAACAGGGCTTCGACGTTTACCACTCGCTGCACCTGGGCTCCCACTGAAAAGAACCCCGAAAAATCACAAACGTCGGATGATTGCTCCCACACCAAAAGTGCCAGCAACACAAGCTCTTGCTGCTCCTCACCGGCATTGGCAGCGCATCTACAGCACCACAGACATCGGGGCTCCGGGCTTTCCCTGACCAACAGGGCTTCGACGTTTACCACCAGCTGCACCTGGGTTCCCACTGAAAGTAAAACCCCGAAGAATCACGAACGTCGGACGATTGCTCCCACACCGAAAGTGCCAGCCAGTCAAGCTCTTGCTGCTCCTCACCGGCCATTGGCAGCGCATCTACAGCACCACAGACATCGGGGCTCCGGGCTTTCCCTGACCAACAGGGCTTCGACATTTACCACCAGCTGCAGCTGGGCGCCCACTGAAAAAAAACCCGAAAAATCATGAACATCGGACGATTGCTCCCACACCGAAAGTGCCAGCAACTCAAGCTCTTGCTGCTCCTCACCAGCCATTGGCAGCGCATCTACAGCACCACAGACATTGGGGTTCTGCGCCTTCCCTGACCAACAGGGCTTCGACATTTACCACCAGCTGCACCTGGGTGCCCCCTGAAAAAAAAAACCCAAAAATCACAAACGTCCGACGATTCCTCCCACACCGAAAGTGCCAGCAACTCAAGCTCTTGCTGCTTGTCCCCGGCCATTGGCAGCGCATCTACAGCACCACAGACATCGGGGCTCCGGGCTTTCCCTGACCAACAGGGCTTCGACATTTACCACCAGCTGCACCTGGGCGCCCACTGAAATAAAACCCTGAAAAATCAAAAACGTCAAACGATTGCTCCCACACTGCAAGTGCCAGCAACTCAAGCTCTTCCTGCTACTCACCTCCCATTCCCAGCGCATCTACAACACCACAGACATCGGGGCTCCGAGCTTTCCCTGACCAACAGGGCTTCGACGTTTACCACCAGCTGCACCTGGGCGCCCACTGAAATAAAACCCCGAAAAATAAAAAACGTCGGACGATTCCTCCCACACCGAAAGTGCCAGCAACTCAAGCTCTTGCTGCTCCATACCGGCCATTGGCAGCGCATCTACAGCACCACAGACATCGGGGCTCCGGGCTTTCCCTGACCAACAGGGCTTCGACGTTTACCACCAGCTGAACCTGGGCGCCCACTGAAGAAAATAAACGAAAAATCACGAACATCGCACGATTGCTCCCACAGCGAAAGTGCCAGCCAGTCAAGCTCTTGCTGTTCCTCACTGGCCATTGGCAGCGCATCTACAGCACCACAGAGATCGCGGCTCCGGGCTTTCCCTGACCAACAGGGCTTCGACATTTACCACCAGCTGCACCTGGTTACCCAGTGAAAAAAAACCCTGAAAAATCAAAAACGTCGGACGATTGATCCCACACCAAAAGTGCCAGCAACACAAGCTCTTGCTGCTCCTCACCGGCCATTCCCAGCGCATCTACAGCACCACAGACATCGGGGCTCCGGGCTTTCCCTGACCAACAGGGCTTCGACGTTTACCACCAGCTGAACCTGGGCGCCCACTGAAAAAAATAAAAGAAAAATCACGAACATCGGACGATTGCTCCCACAACGAAAGTGCCAGCCAGTCAAGCTCTTGCTGCTCCTCCCCGGCCACTGGCAGCGCATCTACAGCACCACAGACATCGGGGCTCCGGGCTTTCCATGACCAACAGGGCTTCAACGTTTAGCACCCGCTGCAGCTGGGCGCTCACTAAAAAAAAAACGAAAAATCATGAACATCGGACGATTGCTCCCACACCGAAAGTGCCAGCAACACAAGCTCTTGCTGCTCCACACCGGCCATTGGCAGCGCATCTACAGCACCACAGACATCGGGGCTCCGGGCTTTCCCTGACCAACAGGGCTTCGACGTTTACCACCAGCTGCACCTGGGCGCCCACTGAAAAAAAAACCCTGAAAAATCACGAACATCGGACGATTGCTCCCACACCAAAAGTGCCAGCAACACAAGCTCTTGCTGCTCCTCACCGGCCACTGGCAGCGCATCTACAGCACCACAGACATCGGGGCTCCGGGCTTTCCCTGACGAACCGGGCTTCGACATTTACCACCAGCTGCACCTGGGTGCCCCCTGAAAAAAAAACCCCAAAAATCACAAACGTCGGACGATTCCTGCCACACCTTAAATGCCAGCCTGTCAACCTCTTGCTGCTCCTCACCGGCCATTCCCAGCGCATCTACAACACCGCAGACATTGGGGCTCCGGGCTTTCCCTGACCAACAGGGCTTCGACGTTTACCACTCGCTGAACCTGGGCTCCCACTGAAAAGAACCCCGAAAAATCACGAACATCGGACGATTGCTCCCACACCGAAAGTTCCAGCCAGTCAAGCTCTTGCTGCTCCTCCCCGGCCACTGGCAGCGCATCTACAACACCGCAGACATCGGGGCTCCGAGCTTTCCCTGACGAACAGGGCTTCGACGTTTACCACTCGCTGTACCTGGGCTCCCACTGAAAAGAACCCCGAAAAATCACGAACATCGGACGATTGCTCCCACACCCAACGTTCCAGCCAGTCAAGCTCTTGCTGCTCCTCCCCGGCCACTGGCAGCGCATCTACAGCACCGCAGATATCGGGGCTCCGGGCTTTCCCTGACCAACAGGGCTTCGACGTTTACCACCAGCTGCACCTGGGCGCCCCCTGAAATAAAACCCCGAAAAATCACAAACGTCGGACGATTCCTCCCACACAAAAAGTGCCAGCAACTCAAGCTCTTGCTGTTCCTCACCGGACTTTGGCAGTGCATCTACAGCACCACAGACATCACAGCTCCGGGCTTTCCCTGACCAACAGGGCTTCGACGTTTACCACCAGCTGCACCTGGGCGCCCACTGGAAAAAATAAACAAAATGTCACGAACATCAGACGATTGCTCCCACACCGAAAGTGCCAGCCAGTCAAGCTCATGCTGCTTCTAACCAGCAATTCCCAGCGCATCTACAGCGCCACAGACATCGGGGCTCCGGGCTTTCCCTGACCAACAGGGCTTCGACGTTTACAACCAGCTGCACCTGGGCGCCCACTGAAATAAAACCCCGAAAAATCACGAACGTCGGACGATTGCTGCCACACCGAAAGTGCCAGCCAGTCAAGCTCATGCTGCTACTCTCCTCCCATTCCCAGTGCATCTACAGCACCACAGACATCGGGGCTCTGGGCTTTCCCTGACCAACAGGGCTTCGACGTTTACCACCAGCTGAACCTGGGCGCCCACTGAAAATAACCCCCAAAAATCACGAACGTCGGACGATTGCACCCACATCGAAAGTGCCAGCACGTCAGCCTCTTGCTGCTCCTCCCCGGCCATTGGCCGCGCATCTACAGCACTGCAGACATCGGGGCTACGGGCTTTCCCTGACCAACAGGGCTTCGACGTTTACCACCAGCTGAACCTGGGCGCCCACTGAAAGTAAAACCCCGAAAAATCACAAACGTCGGACGATTGCTCGCACACCGAAAGTGCCAGCCAGTCAAGCTCTTGCTGCTCTTCACCGGCCATTGCCAGCGCATCTACAGCACCACAGACATCGGGGCTCCGGGCTTTCCCTGACCAACAGGGCTTCGACGTTTACCACCAGCTGCACCTGGGCGCCCAGTGAATAAAAATCCCCAAAAATCACAAACGTCCGACGATTGCTCCCACACCCAACGTGCCAGACAGTCAAGCTCTTGCTGCTCCTCACCAGCCATTGGAGGCGCATCTACAGCACCACAGACATCGGGGCTCCGAGCTTTCCCTGACCAACAGGGCTTCGAAGTTTACCACCAGCTGCACCTGGGCGCCCACTGAAATAAAACCCCGAAAAATCACGAACGTCGAACGATTCCTCCCACACCAAAAGTGCCAGCAACTCAAGCTCTTGCTGCTACTCACCGGACTTTGGCAGCGAATCTACAGCACCACAGACATTGGGGTTCTGCGCTTTCCCTGACCAACAGGGCTTCGACGTTTACCACCAGCTGCACCTGGGCGCCCACTGAAAAAAATAAACGAAAAATCACGAACGTCGGACGATTGCTCCCACACCGAAAATGCCAGCAACTCAAGCTCTTGCTGCTCCTCACCGGCCATTCCCAGCGCATCTACAGCACCACAGACATCGGGGCTCCGAGCTTTCCCTGACCAACAGGGCTTCGACGTTTACCACCAGCTGCACCTGGGCGCCCACTGAAAAAAAATCCCGAAAAATCACGAACGTCGGACGATTGCTCCCACACCGAAAGTGCCAGCCAGTCAAGCTCTTGCTGCTCCGCACCGGCCGTTCCCAGCGCATCTACAGCACCACAGATATCGGGGCTCCGGGCTTTCCCTGACCAACAGGGCTTCGAAGTTTACCACCAGCTGCACCTGGGCGCCCACTGAAATAAAACCCCGAAAAATCACGAACGTCGAACGATTGCTCCAACACCAAAAGTGCCAGCAACTCAAGCCCTTGCTGCTCCTCCCCGGCCATTGGCAGCGCATCTACAGCACCACAGATATCAGGGCTCCAAGCTTTCCCTGACCAACAGGGCTTCGACGTTTACCACCAGCTGAACCTGGGCGCCCACTGAAATAAAACCCCGAAAAATCAAAAACGTCGGACGATTGATCCCACACCGAAAGTGCCAGCAACTCAAGCTCTTGCTGCTCCTCACCGGCCAATGGCACCGCATCTACAGCACCACAGACATCGGGGCTCTGGGCTTTCCCTGACCAACAGGGCTTCGACTTTTAACACCAGGTGAACCTGTGCGCCCCCTGAAAAAAAAACCCCAAAAATCACAAATGTCGGACGATTCCTGCCACACCTTAAATGCCAGCCTGTCAAGCTCTTGCTGCTCCTCACCGCACATTCCCAGTGCATCTACAGCACCACAGATATCGGGGCTCCGGGCTTTCCCTGACCAACAGGGCTTCGACGTTTACACCCAGCTGCACCTGGGAGCCCACTGAAAAAAACCCCGAAAAATCACGAACGTCGGACGATTCCTCCCACACCGAAAGTGCCAGCAACTCAAGCTCTTGCTGCTACTCACCGGACTTTGGCAGTTCATCTACAGCACCACAGACATCGGGGTTCTGCGCTTTCCCTGAACAACAGGGCTTCGACGTTTACCACCAGCTGCACCTGGGCGCCCACTGAAAAAAATAAACGAAAAATCACGAACATCGGACGATTGCTCCCACACCGAAAGTGCCAGCAACTCAAGCTCTTGCTGCTCCTCACCGGCCATTCCCAGCGCATCTACAGCACCACAGACATCGGGGTTCTGCGCTTTCCCTGACCAACAGGGCTTCGACGATTACCACCAGCTGCACCTGGGCGACCTCTGAAATAAAACCCGAAATATAACAAACGTCGGACGATTGCTCCCACACCGAAAGTGCCAGCCAGTCAAGCTCTTGCTGTTCCTCACCGGCCATTGGCAGCGCATCTGCAACACCACAGACATCGCGGCTCCGGGCTTTCCCTGAACAACAGGGCTTTGACGTTTACCACCAGTTGAACCTGGGCGCCCACTGAAAAGAACCCCGAAAAATCACGAACGTCGGACGATTGCTCCCACACCGAAATTGCCAGCCCGTCAAGGTGTAGGTGCTCCTCACCAGCCATTCCCAGCGCATCTACAACAACACAGATATCGGGGCTCCGAGCTTTCCCTGACCAACAGGGCTTCGACATTTACCACCAGCTGCACCTGGGCTCCCACTGAAATAAAACCCCGAAAAATCACGAACGTCGGACGATTGCTCGCACACCGAAAGTGCCAGCCAGTCAAGCTCTTGCTGTTCCTCACCGGACAGTAGCAGTGCATCTACAGCACCACAGACATCGGGGCTCCGGGCTTTCCCTGACGAACAGGGCTTCGACGTTTACCACTCGCTGAACCTGGGCTCCCACTGAAAAGAACCCCGAAAAATCACGAACGTCGGACGATTGCTCCCACACCAAAAGTGCCAGACAGTCAAGCTCTTGCTGCTCCTCACCGGCCATTCCCAGCGCACCTACAGCACCACAGACATCAGGGCTCCGGGCTTTCCCTGACCAACAGGGCTTCGACGTTTACAACTAGCTAAACCTGGGCTCCCACTAAAAAAAAATCCCGAAAAATCAGAAACGTTCGACGATTCCTCGCACACCGAAAGTGCCAGCCTGTCAAGCTCTTGCTGCTCCTCCCCGGCCATTGGCAGCGCATCTACAGCACCACAGATATCAGGGCTCCGGGCTTTCCCTGACCAACAGGGCTTCGACGATTACCACCAGCTGCACGTGGCCGCCCACTGAAAAAAATAAACGAAAAATCACGAACATCGGACGATTACTCCCACACCGAAAGTGCCAGACAGTCAAGCTCTAGCTGCTCCTCACCGGCCATTCCCAGCGCATCTACAGCACCACAGATATCGGGGCTCCGGGCTTTCCCTGACCAACAGGGCTTCGACGTTTACCACCCGCTGCACCAGGGCTCCCACTGAAATAAAACCCCGAAAAATCACGAACATCGGACGATTCCTCCCACACCGAAAGTGCCAGCAACTCAAGCTCTTGCTGTTCCTCACCAGCCATTGGCAGCGCATCTACAGCACCACAGACATCGGGGCTCTGGGCTTTCCCTACCCAACAGGGCTTCGACGTTTACCACCAGCTGAACCTGGGCGCCCAGTGAATAAAAACCCTGAAAAAATCACAAACGTCCGACGATTGCTCCCACACCCAACGTTCCAGCCATTCAAGCTCTTGCTGCTACTCACCTCCCATTCCCAGCGCATCTACAGCACCACAGACATCGGGGCTCTGGGCTTTCCCTGACCAACAGGGCTTCGACATTTACCACCAGCTGAACCTGGGCGCCCACTGAAAAAAATAAACGAAAAATCATGAACATCGGACGATTGCTCCCACACCGAAAGTGCCAGCAACTCAAGCTCTTGCTGCTACTCACCGGACTTTGGCAGTGCATCTACAGCACCACAGACATCGGGGTTCTGCGCTTTCCCTGACCAACAGGGCTTCGACGTTTACCACCAGCTGCACCGGGGCGCCCACTGAAAAAAATAAACGAAAAATCACGAACATCGGACGATTGCACCCACACCGAAAGTGCCAGCAACTCAAGCTCTTGCTGCTCCTCACCGGCCATTCCCAGCGCATCTACAGCACCACAGACATCGGGGCTCCGGGCTTTCCCTGACCAACAGGGCTTTGACGTTTACCACCAGCTGCACCTGGGCGCCCACTGAAAAAAAATCCCGAAAAATCACGAACGTCGGACGATTGCTCCCACACCGAAAGTGTCAGCCTGTGAAGCTCTTGCTGCTCCTCACCAGCCATTCCCAGCGCATCTACAGCACCACAGACATCGGGGCTCCGGGCTTTCCCTGACGAACAGGGCTTCGACGATTACCACCAGCTGCACCTGGGCGCCCACTGAAAAAAATAAACGAAATATCACGAACATCAGACGATTGCTCCCACACCGAAAGTGCCAGCCAGTCAAGCTCTTGTTGCTCCTCCCCGGGCATTCCCAGCACATCTACAGAACCACAGACATCGGGGCTCCGGGCTTTCCCTGACCAACAGGGCTTCGACATTTACCATCAGCTGCACCTGGGCGCCCACTGAAAAAAATAAACGAAAAATCACGAACATCAGACGATTGCTCCCACACCAAAAGTGCCAGCCAGTCAAGCTCTTGCTGCTTCTCAGCGGCCGTTGCCAGCGCATCTACAGCACCACAGACATCGGGGCTCCGGGCTTTCCCTGACCAACAGGGCTTAGAAGTTTACCACCAGCTGCACCTCGGCGCCCACTGAAATAAAACCCCGAAAAATCACGAACGTCGGACGATTGCTCCCACACCAAAAGTGCCAGCAACTCAAGCTCTTGCTGCTCCTCACCGGCCATTCCCAGCGCATCTACAGCACCACAGATATCGGTGCTCCGAGCTTTCCCTGACAAACAGGGCTTCGACGTTTACCACCAGCTGAACCTGGGCGCCCACTGAAATAGAACCCCGAAAAATAACAAACGTCGGACGATTCCTCCCACACCGAAAGTGCCAGCAACTCAAGCTCTTGCTGCTACTCACCAGACTTTGGCAGTGCATCTACAGCACCACAGACATCAGGGTTCTGCGCTTTCTTTGACCAACAGGGCTTCGACGTTTACCACCAGCTGAACCTGGGCACCCGCTGAGAAAAATAAAAGAAAAATCACGAACATCGGACGATTGCTCCCACAGCAAAAGTGCCAGCCAGTCAAGCTCTTGCTGCTCCTCACCGGCCACTCCCAGCCCATCTACAGCACCACAGACATCGGGGCTCCGGGCTTTCCCTGACCAACAAGGCTTAGAAGTTTACCACCAGCTGAACCTGGGCGCCCACTGAAATAAAACCCCGAAAAATCACGAACGTCCGACGATTGCTCCCACACCCAAAGTGCCAGCCAGTCAAGCTCTTGCTGCTCCTCACCGGACAGTGGCAGCGCATCTACAACACCACAGACATCGGGGCTCCGGGCTTTCCCTGACCAACAGGGCTTCGACATTTACCACCAGCTGCACCTGGGCTCCCACTGAAAAGAACCCCGAAAAATCACAAACGTCGGACGATTGCTCCGACACCAAAAGTGCCAGCCAGTCAAGCTCTTGCTGCTCCTCACCACCCATTCCCAGCGCATCTACAGCACCACAGACATCGGGGCTCCGGGCTTTCCCTGACCAACAGGGCTTCGACATTTACCACCAGCTGCACCTGGGCGCCCACTGAAATAAAACCCTGAAAAATCACGAACGTCGGACGATTGCTCCCACAACGAAAGTGCCAGGAACTCAAGCTCTTGCTGCTACTCACCGGACTTTGGCAGTGCATCTACAGCACCACAGACATTGGGGTTCTGCGCTTTCCCTAACCAACAGGGCTTCGACGTTTACCACCAGCTGAACCTGGGCGCCCACTGAAAAAAATAAACGAAAAATCACGAACATCGGACGATTGCTCCCACACCGAAAGTGCCAGCAACTCAAGCTCTTGCTGCTACTCACCGCCCATTGGCAGCGCATCTACAGCACCACAGACATCGGGGCTCCGGGCTTTCCCTGACCAACAGGGCTTCGACGTTTACCACCAGCTGCACCTGGGCGCCCACTGAAAAAAACCCCGAAAAATCACGAACGTCGGACGATTCCTCCCACACCGAAAGTGCCAGCAACTCAAGCTCTTGCTGCTACTCACCGGACTTTGGCAGTTCATCTACAGCACCACAGACATCGGGGTTCTGCGCTTTCCCTGAACAACAGGGCTTCGACGTTTACCACCAGCTGCACCTGGGCGCCCACTGAAAAAACTAAACGAAAAATCACGAACATCGGACGATTGCTCCCACACCGAAAGTGCCAGCCTGTCAAGCTCTTGCTGCTCCTCACCGCCCATTCCCAGCGCATATACAACACCACAGACATCGGGGCTCTGGGCTTTCCCTGACCAACAGGGCTTCGACGTTTACCACCCGCTGCACCTGGGCGCCCACTGAAAAAAATAAACGAAAAATCACGAACGTCGGACGATTGCTCCCACACCGAAATTGCCAGCCCGTCAAGCTGTAGGTGCTCCTCCCCTTCCATTCCCAGTGCATCTACAACACCACAGACATCGGGGCTCCGAGCTTTCCCTGACCAACAGGGCTTCGACATTTACCAACAGCTGCACCTGGGCTCCCACTGAAATAAAACCCCGAAAAATCACGAACGTCGGACGATTGCTCCCACACCGAAAGTGCCAGCCAGTCAAGCTCTTGCTGTTCCTCACCGGACAGTGGCAGTGCATCTACAGCACCACAGACATCGGGGCTCCGGGCTTTCCCTGACCAACAGGGCTTCGACGTTTACCACTCGCTGAACCTGGGCTCCCACTGAAATAAAACCCCGAAAAATCACGAACGTCGGACGATTGCTCCCACACCAAAAGTGCCAGACAGTCAAGCTCTTGCTGCTCCTCACCGGCCATTCCCAGCGCACCTACAGCACCACAGACATCGGGGCTCCGGGCTTTCCCTGACCAACAGGGCTTCGACGTTTACAACTAGCTAAACCTGGGCTCCCACTAAAAAAAAATCCCGAAAAATCAGAAACGTCCGACGATTCCTCGCACACCGAAAGTGCCAGCCTGTCAAGCTCTTGCTGCTCCTCCCCGGCCATTGGCAGCGCATCTACAGCACCACAGATATCAGGGCTCCGGGCTTTCCCTGACCAACAGGGCTTCGACGATTACCACCAGCTGCACGTGGCCGCCCACTGAAAAAAATAAACGAAAAATCACGAACATCGGACGATTACTCCCACACCGAAAGTGCCAGACAGTCAAGCTCTAGCTGCTCCTCACCGGCCATTCCCAGCGCATCTACAGCACCACAGATATCGGGGCTCCGGGCTTTCCCTGACCAACAGGGCTTCGACGTTTACCACCCGCTGCACCAGGGCTCCCACTGAAATAAAACCCCGAAAAATCACGAACATCGGACGATTCCTCCCACACCGAAAGTGCCAGCAACTCAAGCTCTTGCTGTTCCTCACCAGCCATTGGCAGCGCATCTACAGCACCACAGACATCGGGGCTCTGGGCTTTCCCTACCCAACAGGGCTTCGACATTTACCACCAGCTGAACCTGGGCGCCCAGTGAATAAAAACCCCGAAAAAATCACAAACGTCCGACGATTGCTCCCACACCCAACGTGCCAGACAGTCAAGCTCTTGCTGCTACTCACCTCCCATTCCCAGCGCATCTACAGCACCACAGACATCGGGGCTCTGGGCTTTCCCTGACCAACAGGGCTTCGACATTTACCACCAGCTGAACCTGGGCGCCCACTGAAAAAAATAAACGAAAAATCATGAAATTCGGACGATTGCTCCCACACCGAAAGTGCCAGCAACTCAAGCTCTTGCTGCTACTCACCGGACTTTGGCAGTGCATCTACAGCACCACAGACATCGGGGCTCCGGGCTTTCCCTGACCAACAGGGCTTTGACGTTTACCACCAGCTGCACCTGGGCGCCCACTGAAAAAAAATCCCGAAAAATCACGAACGTCGGACGATTGCTCCCACACCGAAAGTGCCAGCCTGTGAAGCTCTTGCTGCTCCTCACCGGACTTTGGCAGTGCATCTACAGCACCACAGACATCGGGGCTCCGGGCTTTCCCTGATGAACAGGGCTTTGACGATTACCACCAGCAGCACCTGGGCGCCCACTGAAAAAATAAACGAAAAATCACGAACATCAGACGATTGCTCCCACACCAAAAGTGCCAGCCAGTCAAGCTCTTGCTGCTCCTCCCCGGCCGTTGCCAGCGCATCTACAGCACCACAGACATCGGGGCTCCGAGCTTTCCCTGACCAACAGGGCTTAGAAGTTTACCACCAGCTGCACCTGGGCGCCCACTGAAATAAAACCCCGAAAAATAACAAACGTCGGACGATTCCTCCCACACCGAAAGTGCCAGCAACTCAAGATCTTGCTGCCTGTCACCAGACTTTGGCAGTGCATCTACAGCACCACAGACATCGGGGTTCTGAGCTTTCTTTGACCAACAGGGCTTCGACGTTTACCACCAGCTGAACCTGGGCACCCGCTGAGAAAAATAAAAGAAAAATCACGAACATCGGACAATTGCTCCCACACTGAAAGTGCCAGTCAGTCAAGCTCTTGCTGCTCCTCACCGGCCATTCCCAGCGCATCTACAACACCACAGACATCGGGGCTCCGGGCTTTCCCTGACCAACAGGGCTTCGACGTTTACCACTCGCTGCACCTGGGCTCCCACTGAAAAGAACCCCGAAAAATCACAAACATCGGACGATTGCTCCCACACTGAAAGTGCCAGCCAGTCAAGCTCTTGCTGCTCCTCACCGGCCATTGGCAGCGCATCTACAGCACCACAGACATCGGGGCTCCGGGCTTTCCCTGACCAACAGGGCTTCGACGTTTACCACCCGCTGCACCTGGTTGCCCACTGAAAAAAAAACCCCAAAAATCACAAATGTCGGACGATTCCTGCCACACCTTAAATGCCAGCCTGTCAACCTCTTGCTGCTCCTCACCGCCCATTCCCAGCGCATCTACAACACCACAGACATCGGGGCTCCGGGCTTTCCCTGACCAACAGGGCTTCGACGTTTACCACTCGCTGAACCTGGGCTCCCACTGAAAAGAACCCCGAAATATCACGAACATCGGACGATTGCTCCCACACTGAAAGTGCCAGCAAGTCAAGCTCTTGCTGCTCCTCACCGCCCATTGGCAGCGCATCTACAGCACCACAGACATCGGGGCTCTGGGCTTTCCCTGACCAACAGGGCTTCGACATTTACCACCAGCTGCACCTGGGCGCCCACTGAAAAAAACCCCCAAAAATCACGAACGTCGGACGATTGCACCCACATCGAAAGTGCCAGCATGTCAGCCTCTTGCTGCTCCTCACCGGCCATTGGCAGCGCATCTACAGCACCACAGACATCGGGGCTCCGCGCTTTCCCTGACCAACAGGGCTTCGACGTTTACCACCAGCTGCACCTGGGCGCCCACTGAAATAAAACCCCGAAAAATCACGAACATCGGACTATTGCTCCCACACCGAAAGTGCCAGCCAGTCAAGATCTTGCTACCCCTCACCGGCCATTCCCAGCGCATCTACAGCACCACAGACATCGGGGCTCCGGGCTTTCCCTGACCAACAGGGCTTCGACGTTTACCACCAGTTGCACCTGGGCACCCACTGAAAAAAAAATCCCCCAAAATCACGAACATCAGACGATTGCTCCCACACCGAAAGTGCCAGCCAGTCAAACTCTTTGTGCTCCTCACCGGACATTGGCAGCACATCTACAGCACCACAGACATCGGGGCTCCGGGCTTTCCCTGACCAACAGGGCTTCGACGTTTACCACCAGCTGAACCTGGGCGCCCACTGAAAAAAATAAACGAAAAATCATGAACATCGGACGATTGCTCCCACACCGAAAGTGCCAGCCAGTCAAGCTCTTGCTGCTCCTCCCCGGCCATTGGCAGCGAATCTACAACACCACAGACATCGGGGCTCCAAGCTTTCCCTGACCAACAGGGCTTCGACATTTACCACCAGCTGAACCTGGGCGCCCACTGAAATAAAAGCCTGAAAAATCAAAAACGACGGACGATTGGTCCCACACCGAAAGTGCCAGCCAGTCAAGCTCTTGCTGTTCCTCACCGGACAGTGGCAGTGCATCTACAGCACCACAGACATCGGGGCTCCGGGCTTTCCCTGACGAACAGGGCTTCGACGTTTACCACGCGCTGAACCTGGGCTCCCACTGAAAAGAACCCCGAAAAATCACGAACGTCGGACGATGGCACCCACACTGAAAGTGCCAGCCAGTCAAGCTCTTGCTGCTCCTCACCGGCCATTGGCAGCGCATCTACAGCACCACAGACATCGGGGCTCCGGGCTTTCCCTGACCATCAGGGCTTCGACATTTACCACCAGCTGCACCTGGGTGCCCCCTGAAAAAAAAACCCCAACAATCACAAATGTCGGACGATTCCTGCCACACCTTAAATGCCAGCCTGTCAACCTCTTGCTGCTCCTCACCGGCCATTGCCAGCCCATCTACAGCACCACAGATATCGGGGCTCCGAGCTTTCCCTGACCAACAGGGCTTCGACGTTTACCACCAGCTGCACCTGGGCGCCCACTAAAAAAAATAAACGAAAAATCACAAACGTCGGACGATTGCTCCCACACCCTAAGTGCCAGCCAGTCAAGCTCTTGCTGCTCCTCACCAGCCATTGCCAGCCCATCTACAGCACCACAGACATCGGGGCTCCGGGCTTTCCCTGACCAACAGGCCTTCGACATTTACCACCAGCTGCACATGGGTGCACCCTAAAAAAAAAACCCCAACAATCACAAATGTCGGACGATTCCTGCCACACCTTAAATGCCAGCCTGTCAACCTCTTGCTGCTCCTCACCGCCCATTCCCAGCGCATCTACAACACCACAGACATCAGGGCTCCGGGCTTTCCCTGACCAACAGGGCTTCGACGTTTACCACTCGCTGAACCTGGGCTCCCACTGAAAAGAACCCCGAAAAATCACGAACATCGGACGATTGCTCCCACACCAAAAGTGCCAGACAGTCAAGCTCTTGCTGCTCCTCACCGGCCATTCCCAGCGCATCTACAGCACCACAGACATCGGGGCTCCGGGCTTTCCCTGACCAACAGGGCTTCGACGTTTACCACCAGCTGAACCTGGGCGCCCAGTGAATAAAAATCCCCAAAAATCACAAACGTCCGACGATTGCTCCCAGACTGAAAGTGCCAGCAACTCAAGCTCTTGCTGCTCCTCACCACCCATTCCCAGCGCATCTACAGCACCACAGACATCGGGGCTCTGGGCTTTCCCTGACCATCAGGGCTTCGACATTTACCACCAGCTGCACCTGTGCGCCCACTGAAAGTAAAACCCTGAAAAATCACGAACGTCGGACGATTGCTCCCACACCGAAATTGCCAGCCAGTCAAGCTCTTGCTGCTCCTCACCGGCCATTGGCAGCGCATCTACAGCACCACAGACATCGGGGCTCCGGGCTTTCCCTGACCAACAGGGCTTCGACGTTTACCACCAGCTGCACCTGGGCGCCCACTGAAATAAAACCCCGAAAAATCACGAACGTCGGACGATTGCTCCCACACCAAAAGTGCCAGCCAGTCAAGCTCTTCCTGCTCCTCACCGGACAGTGGCAGTGCATCTACAGCACCACAGACATCGGGGCTCCGGGCTTTCCCTGACCAACAGGGCTTCGACGTTTAACACCAGCTGCACCTGGGCGCCCACTGAAATAAAACCCCGAAAAATCACGAACGTCGGACGATTGCACCCACATCGAAAGTGCCAGCATGTCAGCCTCTTGCTGCTCCTCACCGGCTATTGGCAGCGCATCTACAGCACCACAGACATCGGGGCTCCGGGCTTTCCCTGACCAACAGGGCTTCGACATTTACCACCAGCTGCACCTGGGTGCCCCCTGAAAAAAAAACCCCAAAAATCACAAATGTCGGACGATTCCTGCCACACCTTAAATGCCTGCCTGCCAAGCTCTTGCTGCTCCTCACCGGCCATTCCCAGCGCATCTACAGCACCACAGACATCAGGGCTCTGGACTTTCCCTGACGAACAGGGCTTCGACGTTTACCACCAGCTGCACCTGGGCTCCCACTGAAAAAAAACCCTGAAAAATCAAAAACGTTGGACGATTGCTCCCACACCAAAAGTGCCAGCAACTCAATCTCTTGCTGCTCCTCACCGGCCATTGGCAGCGCATCTACAGCACCACAGACATCGCGGCTCTGGGCTTTCCCTGACGAACCGGGCTTCGACATTTACCACCAGCTGCACCTGGGTGCCCCCTGAAAAAAAAACCCCAGAAATCACAAATGTCGGACGATTCCTGCCACACCTTAAATGCCAGCCTGTCAACCTCTTGCTGCTCCTCACCGCCCATTCCCAGCGCATCTAGAGCACCACAGACATCGGGGCTCCGGGCTTTCCCTGACGAACAGGGCTTCGACATTTACCACCAGCTGCACCTGGTTACCCACTGAAAAAAAACCCTGAAAAATCCAAAACGTCGGACGATTGCTCCCACACCGAAAGTGCCAGCCTGTCAAGCTCTTGCTGCTCCTCACCGGCCATTCCCAGCGCATCTACAGCACCACAGACATCGGGGCTGCGGGCTTTCCCTGACCAACTGTGCTTCGACGTTTACCACCAGCTGAACCTGGGCGCCCACTGAAATAAAACCCCCAAAAATCACGAACGTCGGACGATTGCTCCCACACCGAAAGTGCCAGCCTGTCAAGCTCTTGCTGCTCCTCACCGGCCATTCCCAGCGCATCTAGAGCACCACAGACATCGGGGCTCCGGGCTTTCCTGACCCAACAGGGCTTAGAAGTTTACTACCAGCTGAACCTGGGCGCCCACTGGAAAAAAAATCCCCAAATATCACAAACGTCGGACGATTGCTCCCACACCGAATGTCCCAGCCAGTCACGCTCTTGCTGCTCCTCACCGGCCATTGGCCGCGCATCTACAGCACCACAGACATCGGGGCTCTGGCTTTCCTGACCAAAGGGGCTTCGACGTTTACCACCAGCTGAACCTGGGCGCCCACTGAAATAAAACCCCGAAAAATCACAAACGTCGACGATTACTCCCCACACCAAAAGTGCCAGCCAGTCAAGCTCTTGCAGCTACTCACCGGACTTTGGCAGTGCATCTACAGCACCACAGACATCGGGGGTTCTGCGCTTTCCCTGACCAACAGGCTTCGACGTTTACCACTCGCTGAACCTGGCTCCCACTGAAAAGAACCCCGAAAAATCACGAACGTCGGACGATTGCTCCCACACCAAAAGTGCCAGCAACTCAAGCTCTTGCAGCTACTCACCGGACTTTGGCAGTGCATCTACAGCACCACCACAAGACCCATCGGGGTTCTGCGCTTTCCCTGACCAACAGGGCTTCGACGTTTACCACTCGCTGAACCTGGGCTCCCACTGAAAAGAACCCCGAAAAATCACGAACGTCGGACAATTGCTCCCACACCGAAACTGCCAGCCAGTCAAGCTCTTGCTGCTCCTCCCCGGCCATTGGCAGCGCATCTACAGCACCACAGACATCGCGGCTCCCGGCTGAGCCGATTCGTGTCCTTCTTGAACAAGGAGATTTATGTGATGGGGTGCCATCTGTTCTCGAATCCTTGCTCCTTTTAATCACTCCCTCCTCCCCTCGAGATAATGTGAGACTGTTTCTTGCTCCAAACCAGACTTCCCCCTCCCACTAATTGCTTCTTCAAACTATATGGTTAGAAAGTTACTGGTTTTTATACCCTTCATCTTTATGAGCCCCCCCCCCGCTCCCTCCTTTCGCAGTCCTGCATGCCGTTTTTACATAGCCAGGTGCCTGTGGCTGACCTTGTGTATTTAATGTAACTTTCTTGTGGCCGACTTTGTGTATTTCATATAACTCTCCATTGTTCTGACAAGGTTTGATGAACAAACAGCTCACAGTTTATTACACTGCCCCCCAAAATGTGCTCTTGCCCCTGAAAGTGGCCTCCTGCCCCACAACTGGGCCTTCTACCCCCTCAAAATGGCGTCCTGCCCCCCAAAATGCTCTCTCACCCCCAAAAGTGGCCTCCTGCTCCACAACTGGGCCTCTTACCCCCTCAAAATGGCGTCCTGCCCCCCAAAATGCTCTCTCACCCCCCAAAGGGGCCTCCTGCCCCACAACTGGGCCTTCTACCCCCCCAAAATGGCGTCGTGCCCCCCAAAATGCGCTCTCGCCCCCGAAAGTGGCCTCCTGCCCCACAACTGGGCCTTCTACCCCCCCCAAAATGGCGTCGTGCCCCCCAAAATGCGCTCTCGCCCCCAAAAGTGGCCTCCTGCCCCACAACTGGGCCTTCTAACCCCCCCCCAAAATGGCATCGTGCCCCCCAAAATGCGCTCTCACCCCCAAAGTGGCCTCCTGCCCCACAACTGGGCCTTCTACCCCCCCAAAATGGCGTCGTGCCCCCCCAAAATGCACTCTTGCCCCCAAAAGTTGGCCTCCTGCTCCCACAACTGGGCCTTCTACCCCCCCAAAATGGCGCCGTGCCCCCCAAAATGCGCTCTCACCCCAAAGTGGTCTCCTGCCCCCCCAACTTGCGGGGGGGGGGTCGCCGAGCTCCCGCGCATGCGCGCACAGCTGGACCGTGAGGGGCGGGGAGAGACCGGCGTGGAGCCGGTTGGGGGGGGCGTGGGCGCATGCGCGCTGAGGGGCGGCGGGCGCGCCGGTGGCGGAAAGAAGGCAGGAAGCAGGAAGCAGGAAGCAGGAAGCAGGAAGCGGCAGCGCCCGCGGCGTTTTTATTGGCGGGGAGAGCGGCGGGGGCGAGGCCCGGCTCCGGTAACGGCAGCCGCGGGGGCGGGGGGGCGCCCGGGGGTTTGGGGTCCGGGGTGGGGGGGGGACGGGGGATTTTGGGGGGGGGGTCCCAAACCGTTCTAGGGGGATCCGGGGGGGGGGGGGTTGGGGGTCCCGGGATGGGGGGGTCGGGGGTATGGGGGGGGGGGGGCTTGGGGGGCGGAGTCCCAAAGGGTTTAGGGGGGGGGGTCAGAGGGGTTCTTGGGGGGAGGGTGGGGGGTTTGGGGTCCGGGGTGGGGGATTTTGGGGGGGTGGGGGGGCTTTGAGAGGGTGGGGGGGTTCCCAAAACCGTTCTAGGGGGATCCCGGGGGGGGGGGGTTGGGGGTCCCGGGATGGGGCGGTCGGGGGTATGGGGGGGGGGGGCTTGGGGGGCGGAGTCCCAAAGGGTTTAGGGGGGGGTCAGAGGGGTTCTTGGGGGGGAGGGTGGGGGGTTTGGGGTCCGGGGTGGGGGATTTTGGGTGGGAGGGGGGGCTTTGAGAGGGTGGGGGGGGGGGGTCCCAAACCATTCTAGGGGATCCCGGGGGGGGGGGTTGGGGGTCCGGGATGGGGGAGGGTCGGGGGTATGGGGGGGGGGGGGCTTGGGGGA
>NW_028239152.1:0-64428 GCF_036417535.1 Chlamydotis macqueenii
TTGATTTTTCAGGGTTTTTTTTCAGTGGCCAACTAGGTGCAGCTGGTGGTAAATGTCGAAGGCCTGTTGGTCAGGGAAAGCCCAGAGCCGCGATGTCTGTGGTGCTGTAGATGCGCTGCCGAAGTCCGGGGAGGAGCAGCAAGAGCTTGAATGGCTGGCACTTTCAGTGT
The DNA here is from genome assembly GCF_036417535.1 of Chlamydotis macqueenii. Lineage (NCBI taxonomy): Eukaryota > Metazoa > Chordata > Aves > Otidiformes > Otididae > Chlamydotis > Chlamydotis macqueenii. The sequence continues at coordinate 171 of NW_028239152.1, forward strand.
GGGAGCAATAGTCCGACGTTTGTGATTTTTCGGGCTTTTTTTCAGTGGGCACCCAGGTGCAGCGGGTGGTAAACGTCGAAGCCCTGTTGGTCAGGGAACGCCCCGGAGCCCCGATGTCTGTGGTGCTGTAGATGCACTGGGAATGTCCGGTGAGGAGCAGCAAGAGCTTGACTGGCTGGCACTTTCGGTGTGGGAGCAATCGTCCGATGTTCATGATTTTTCGTTTATTTTTTTCAGTGGGCGCCCAGGTGCAGCTGATGGTAAATGTCGAAGCCCTCTTGGTCAGGGAAAGCGTAGAACCCCCGATGTCTGTGGTGCTGTAGATGCGCTGCCAAAGTCCGGTGAGTAGCAGCAAGAGCTTGAGTTGCTGGCACTTTCGTTGTGGGAGCAATCGTCCGACGTTCGTGATTTTTCGGGGTTTTATTTCAGTGGGCGCCCAGGTGCAGCTGGTGGTAAATGTCGAAGCCCTGTGGTCAGGGAAAGCCCGGAGCCCCGATGTCTGTGGTGCTGTAGATGCACTGCCAAAGTCCGGTGAGTAGCAGCAAGAGCTTGAGTTGCTGGCACTTTCGTTGTGGGAGCAATCGTCCGACGTTCGTGATTTTTCGGGGTTTTATTTCAGTGGGCGCCCAGGTGCAGCTGGTGGTAAATGTCGAAGCCCTGTTGGTCAGGGAAAGCCCGGAGCCCCGATGTCTGTGGTGCTGTAGATGCACTGCCAATGGCCGGTGAGGAGCAGCAAGAGCTTGACAGGCTGGCACTTTTGGTGTGGGAGCAATCGTCCGATGTTCGTGATTTTTCTTTTATTTTTTTCAGTGGGCGCCCAGGTGCAGCTGGTGGTAAACGTCGAAGCCCTGTTTGTCAGGGAAAGCCCGGAGCCCCGATGTCTGTGGTGCTGTAGATGCGCTGGGAATGGCCGGTGAGGAGCACCAAGAGCTTGACTGGCTGGCACTTTCGTTGTGGGAGCAATCGTCCGACGTTCGTGATTTTTGGGGGTTTTATTTCAGTGGGCGCCAAGGTTCAGCTGGTGGTAAACGTCGAAGCCCTGTTGGTCAGGGAAAGCCCGGAGCCCCGATGTCTGTGGTGCTGTAGATGCGCTGCCAAAGTCCGGTGAGGAGCAGCAAGAGCTTGTGTTGCTGGCACTTTCGGTGTGGGAGCAATCGTCCGACGTTCGTGATTTTTCGGGGTTCTTTTCAGTGGGAGCCCAGGTGCAGCGAGTGGTAAACGTCGAAGCCCTGTTGGTCAGGGAAAGCGCAGAACCCCGATGTCTGTGGTGCTGTAGATGCATTGCCAAAGTCCGGTGAGTAGCAGCAAGAGCTTGAGTTGCTGGCACTTTCGTTGTGGGAGCAATTGTCCGACGTTCGTGATTTTTCGTTTATTTATTTCAGTGGGCGCCCAGGTGCACCTGGTGGTAAACGTCAAAGCCCTGTTGGTCAGGGAAAGCGCAGAACCCTGATGTCTGTGGTGCTGTAGATGCACTGCCAAAGTCCGGTGAGTATCAGCAAGACCTTGAGTTGCTGGCACTTTTGTTGTGGGAGCAATCGTCCGACGTTCGTGATTTTTCGGGGTTTTATTTCAGTGGGCGCCCAGGTGCAGCTGGTGGTAAATGTCGAAGCCCTGATGGTCAGGGAAAGCCCGGAGCCCCGATGTCTGTGGTGCTGTAGATGCGCTGGGAATGGCCGGTGAGGAGCAGCAAGAGCTTGACTGGCTGGCACTTTCAATGTGGGAACAATCGTCCGACGTTCGTGATTTTTTGGGTTTTTTTTGTAGTGGGCGCCCAGGTTCTGCTGGTGGTAAACGTCGAAGGCCTGTTGGTCAGGGAAAGCCCGGAGCCCCGATGTCTGTGGTGCTGTAGATGTGCTGGGAATGGCCGGTGAGGAGCAGCAAGAGATTGTGTTGCTGGCAATTTCGGTTTGGGTGCAATCGTCCGACGTTCGTGATTTTTCGGGGTTTTTTTCAGTGGGAGCCCAGGTGCAGCGAGTGGTAAACGTCGAAGCCCTGTTGGTCAGGGAAAGCCCGGAGCTCCGATGTCTGTGGTGCTGTAGATGAGCTGCCAGTGGCCGGTGAGGAACTGCAAGAGCTTGACTGGTTGGCACTTTCAGTGTGGGACGAATCGTCTGACGTTTTTGATTTTTCAGGGTTTTTTTTCAGTGGGTAACCAGGTGCAGCTGGTGGTAAATGTCGAAGCCCTGTTGGTGAGGGAAAGCCCGGAGCCGCGATGTCTGTGGTGCTGTAGATGCACTGGGAATGGCCGGTGAGGAGCAGCAAGAGCTTGAGTTGCTGGCACTTTCGGTGTGGGAGCAATCGTCCGATGTTCGTGATTTTTCGGGGTTTTACTTTCAGTGGGCGCCCAGGTGCAGCTGGTGGTAAACGTTGAAGCCCTGTTGGTCAGGGAAAGCCCGGAGCCCCGATGTCTGTGGTGCTGTAGATGCCCTGCCAATGGGCGGTGAGTAGCAGCAAGAGCTTGAGTTGCTCGCAGTTTCGGTGTGGGAGCAATCGTCCGATATTCATGATTTTTCGTTTATTTTTTTCAGTGGGCGCCCAGGTGCAGCTGGTGGTAAACGTCGAAGCCCTGTTGGTCAGGGAAAGCCCGGAGCCCCGATGTCTGTGGTGCTGTAGATGCACTGCCAAAGTCCGGTGAGTAGCAGCAAGAGCTTGAGTTGCTGGCACTTTCGTTGTGGGAGCAATCGTCCGACGTTTGTGATTTTTCGGGGTTTTATTTCAGTGGGCGCCCAGGTGCAGCTGGTGGTAAATGTCGAAGCCCTGATGGTCAGGGAAAGCCCGGAGCCGCGATGTCTGTGGTGCTGTAGATGCGCTGCCAATGGCCGGTGAGGAGCAGCAAGAGCTTGACTGGCTGGCACTTTCAATGTGGGAACAATCGTCCGACGTTCGTGATTTTTCGGGTTTTTTTTCCAGTGGGCGCCCAGGTTCAGCTGGTGGTAAACGTCGAAGCCCTGTTCGTCAGGGAAAGCCCGGAGCCCCGATGTCTGTGGTGCTGTAGATGCGCTGGGAATGGGCGGTGAGGAGCAGCAAGAGCTTGACTGGCTGGCACTTTCGTTGTGGGAGCAATCGTCCGACGTTCGTGATTTTTCGGGCTTTTATTTCAGTGGGAGCCGAGGTGCAGCTGGTGGTAAATGTCGAAGCCCTGATGGTCAGGGAAAGCCCGGAGCCCCGATGTCTGTGGTGCTGTAGATGCACTGCCAAAGTCCGGTGAGCAGCAGCAAGAGCTTGACTGGCTGACACTTTGGGTGTGGGCGCAATCGTCCGACGTTCGTGATTTTTCGGGGTTTTATTTCAGTGGGCGCCCAGGTTCAGCTGGTGGTAAACTTCTAAGACCTGTTGGTCAGGGAAAGCCCGGAGCCCCGATGTCTGTGGTGATGTAGATGCGCTGGGAATGGCCGGTGTTCAGCAGCTAGAGCTTGACTGTCTGGCACTTTTGGTGTGGGAGCAATCGTCCGACGTTCGTGATTTTTCGGGGTTCTTTTCAGTGGGAGCCCAGGTTCAGCGAGTGGTAAACGTCGAAGCCCTGTTGGTCAGGGAAAGCCCGGAGCCCCAATGTCTGTGGTGCTGTAGATGCACTGCCACTGTCCGGTGAGGAGCAGCAAGAGCTTGACTGGCTGGCACTTTTGGTGTGGGAGCAATCGTCCGACGTTCGTCATTTTTCAGGGTTTTTTTTCAGTGGGCGCCCAGGTGCAGCTGGTGGTAAATGTCGAAGGCCTGTTGGTCAGGGAAAGCCCGGAGCTCCGATGTCTGTGGTGCTGTAGATGCGCTGCCAATGGCCGGTGAGGAGCAGCAAGAGCTTGGCTGGCTGGCACTTTCGTTGTGGGAGCAATCGTCCAACGTTCGTGATTTTTCGGGGTTTTACTTTCAGTGGGCGCACAGGTGCAGCTGGTGGTAAATGTCGAAGCCATGTTGGTCAGGGAAAGCCCACAGCCCCGATGTCTGTGGTGCTGTAGATGCGTTGGGAATGGCCGGTGAGTAGCAGCAAGAGCATGACAGGCTGGCATTTAAGGTGTGGCAGGAATCGTCCGACGTTCGTGATTTTTGGGGTTTTTTTTCAGGGGGCACCCAGGTGCAGCTGGTGGTAAATGTCGAAGCCCGGTTGGTCAGGGAAACCCCGGAGCCCCGATGTCTGTGGTGCTGTAGATGCGCTGGGAATGGCCGGTGAGGAGCAGCAAGAGCTTGACTGGCTGGCACTTTCGGTGTGGGAGCAATCGTCCGACGTTCGTGATTTTTCGGGGTTCTTTTCAGTGGGAGCCCAGCTGCAGCGAGTGGTAAACGTCGAAGCCCTGTTGGTCAGGGAAAGCCCGGAGCCCCGATGTCTGTGGTGCTGTAGATGCGCTGGGAATGGCCGGTGAGGAGCAGCAAGAGATTGTGTTGCTGGCACTTTCGGTGTGGGAGCAATCGTCCGATGTTCGTGATTTTTCGGGGTTTTACTTTCAGTGGGCGCCCAGGTTCAGCTGGTGGTAAATGTCGAAGCCCTGTTGGTCACGGAAAGCCCGGAGCCCCGATATCTGTGATGCTGTAGATGCGCTGGGAATGGGCGGTGAGGAGCAGCAAGAGCTTGACTGTCTGGCACTTTCGGTGTGGGAGCAATCGTCCGATGTTCGTGATTTTTAGTTTATTTTTTTCAGTGGGCGCCCAGGTTCAGCTGGTGGTAAACGTCGAAGCCCTGTTGGTCAGGGAAAGCGCAGAACCCCAATGTATGTGGTGCTGTAGATGCACTGCCAAAGTCTGGTGAGTAGCAGCAAGAGCTTGAGTTGCCGGCACTTTCGTTGTGGGAGCAATCGTCCGACGTTCGTGATTTTTCGGAGTTTTATTTCAGTGGGCGCCCAGGTGCAGCTGGTGGTAAATGTCGAAGCCCTGTTGGTCAGGGAAAGCCCGGAGCCCCGATGTCTGTGGTGCTGTAGATGCACTGGGAGTGGCCGGGGAGGAGCAGCAAGAGCTTGACTGGCAGGCACTTTCGTTGTGGGAGCAATCGTCTGACGTTCGTGATTTTTCGGGGTTTTATTTCAGTGGGCGCCCAGGTTCAGCTGGTGGTAAACGTCGAAGCCCTGTTGGTCAGGGAAAGCTCGGAGCCCCGATGTCTGTGGTGCTGTAGATGCCCTGCCAATGGGCGGTGAGTAGCAGCAAGAGCTTGAGTTGCTGGCACTTTCGGTGTGGGAGCAATCGTCCGATGTTCGTGATTTTTCGTTTATTTTTTTCAGTGGGCGCCCAGGTGCAGCTGGTGGTAAACGTCGAAGCCCTGTTGGTCAGGGAAAGCCCGGAGCCCCGATGTCTGTGGTGCTGTAGATGCGCTGCCAAAGTCCAGTGAGGAGCAGCAAGAGCTTGAGTTGCTGGCACTTTCGGTGTGGGAGCAATCGTCTGACGTTCGTGATTTTTCGGGTTTTTTTCCAGTGGGCGCCCAGGTTCAGCTGGTGGTAAACGTCGAAGCCCTGTTTGTCAGGGAAAGCCCGGAGCCCCGATGTCTGTGGTGCTGTAGATGCGCTGGGAATGGCCGGTGAGGAACAGCAGGAGCTTGTGTTGCTGGCACTTTCGGTGTGGGTGCAATCGTCCGACGTTCGTGATTTTTCGGGGTTCTTTTCAGTGGGAGCCCAGGTGCAGCGAGTGGTAAACGTCGAAGCCCTGTTGGTCAGGGAAAGCCTGGAGCCCCGATGTCTGTGGTGCTGTAGATGCGCTGGGAATGGCCGGTGAGGAGCAGCAAGAGCTTGACTGGCTGGCACTTTTGGTGTGGGAGCAATTGTCCGATGTTCGTGATTTTTCTTTTATTTTTTTCAGTGGGCGCCCAGGTTCAGCTGGTGGTAAACGTCGAAGCCCTGTTGGTCAGGGAACGCGCAGAACCCCGATGTCTGTGGTGCTGTAGATGCGCTGCCAATGGCCGGTGAGGAGCAGCAAGAGCTTGACTGTCTGGCACTTTCGGTGTGGGAGCAATCGTCCGACGTTCGTGATTTTTGGAGGTTTTATTTCAGTGGGCGCCCAGGTTCAGCTGGTGGTAAACGTTGGAGCCCAGTTGGTCAGGGAAAGCCCGGAGCCCCGATGTCTGTGGTGCTGTAGATGCGCTGGGAATGGCCGGTGAGGAGCAGCAAGAGCTTGTGTTGCTGGCACTTTCGGTGTGGGTGCAATCGTCCGACGTTCGTGATATTTCGGGGTTCTTTTCAGTGGGAGCCTAGGTGCAGCGAGTGGTAAACGTCGAAGCCCTGTTGGTCAGGGAAAGCCCGGAGCTCCGATGTCTGTAGTGCTGTACATGAGCTGCCAGTGGCCGGTGAGGAACTGCAAGAGCTTGACTGGCTGGCACTTTGGGTGTGGGATCAATTGTCGGACGTTTTCGATTTTTCAGGGTTTTTTTTCAGTGGCCAACTAGGTGCAGCTGGTGGTAAATGTCGAAGGCCTGTTGGTCAGGGAAAGCCCAGAGCCGCGATGTCTGTGGTGCTGTAGATGCGCTGCCAATGGCCGGTGAGGAGCAGCAAGAGCTTGACTGGCTGGCACTTTCAGTGTGGGAGCAATTGTCCGACGTTCGTGAGTTTTCGGGGTTTTTTTCAGTGGGCGCCCAGGTGCAGCTGGTGGTAAACGTCGAAGCCCTGTTGGTCAGGGAAAGCCCGGAGCCCCGATGTCTGTGGTGCTGTAGATGCGCTGCCAATGGGCGGTGAGTAGCAGCAAGAGCTTGAGTTCCTGGCACTTTCGTTGTGGGAGCAATCGTCCGACGTTCGTGATTTTTCGGGGTTTTATTTCAGTGTGCGCCCAGGTGCAGCTGGTGGTAAATGTCGAAGCCCTGTTGGTCAGGGAAAGCCCGGAGCCCCGATGTCTGTGGTGCTGTAGATACACTGGGAGTGGCCGGGGAGGAGCAGCAAGAGCTTGACTGGCTGGCACTTTCGTTGTGGGAGCAATCGTCTGACGTTCGTGATTTTTCGGGGTTTTATTTCAGTGGGCGCCCAGGTGCAGCTGGTGGTAAACGTTGAAGCCCTGTTGGTCAGGGAAAGCTCGGAGCCCCGATGTCTGTGGTGCTGTAGATGCCCTGCCAATGGGCGGTGAGTAGCAGCAAGAGCTTGAGTTGCTGGCACTTTCGGTGTGGGAGCAATCGTCCGATGTTCGTGATTTTTCGTTTATTTTTATCAGTGGGCGCACAGGTGCAGCTGGTGGTAAACGTCGAAGCCCTGTTGGTCAGGGAAAGCCCGGAGCCCCGATGTCTGTGGTGCTGTAGATGCGCTGCCAAAGTCCGGTGAGGAGCAGCAAGAGCTTGAGTTGCTGGCACTTTCGGTGTGGGAGCAATCGTCTGACGTTCGTGATTTTTCGGGTTTTTTTTCCAGTGGGCGCCCAGGTGCAGCTGGTGGTAAACGTCGAAGCCCTGTTGGTCAGGGAAAGCCCGGAGCCCCGATGTCTGTGGTGCTGTAGATGTGCTGGGAACGGCCGGTGAGGAGCAGCAAGAGCTTGTGTTGCTGGCACTTTCGGTGTGGGAGCAATCGTCCGATGTTCGTGATTTTTCGGGGGTTCTTTTCAGTGGGAGCCCAGGTGCAGCTGGTGGTAAATGTCGAAGTTTGGTTCGTCATGGAAAGCCCGGAGCTCCGATGTCTGTGGTGCTGTAGATGCGCTGCCAATGGGCGGTGAGGAGCAGCAAGAGCTTGACTGGCTGGCACTTTCGGTGTGGGAGCAATCGTCCGACGTTTGTGATTTTTCGGTGTTCTTTTCAGTGGGAGCCCAGGTGCAGCGGGTGGTAAACGTCGAAGCCCTGTTGGTCAGGGAAAGCCCGGAGCCCCGATGTCTGTGGTGCTGTAGATGCGCTGGGAATGGGAGGTGAGTAGCAGCAAGAGCTTGAGTTGCTGGCACTTTCGATGTGGGAGCAATCGTGCGATGTTCGTGATTTTTCGTTTATTTTTTTCAGTGGGCGCCCAGGTGCAGCTGGTGGTAAACGTTGAAGCCCTGTTGGTCAGGGAAAGCCCGGAGCCCCGATGTCTGTGGTGCTGTAGATGCGCCTCCAATGGCCGGTGAGGAGCAGCAAGAGCTTGACAGGCTGGCATTTAAGGTGTGGCAGGAATCGTCCGACATTTGTGATTTTTGGGGTTTTTTTTTCAGGGGGCACCCAGGTGCAGCTGGTGGTAAATGTCGAAGCCCTGTTGGTCAGGGAAAGCCCGGAGACACGATGTCTGTGGTGCTGTAGATGCGCTGCCCATGGCCCGTGAGTAGCAGCAAGAGCTTGACTGACTGGGACTTTTGGTGTGGGAGCAATCGTCCTACGTTCGTGATTTTTCGTGGTTTTAATTTCAGTGGGCGCCCAGGTGCAGCTGGTGGTAAATGTCGAAGCCCTGTTGGTCTGGGAAAGCCCGGAGCCCCGATGTCTGTGGTGCTGTAGATGCACTGCCAAAGTCCGGTGAGTAGCAGCAAGAGCTTGACTGGCTGGCACTTTCGGTGTGGGAGCAATCGTCCGACGTTCGTGATTTTTCGGGGTTTTTTTCAGCGGGCGCCCAGGTGCAGCTGGTGGTAAACGTTGAAGCCCTGTTGTTCAGGGAAAGCGCAGGACCCCGATGTCTGTGGTGCTGTAGATGCACTGCCAAAGTCCGGTGAGTAGCAGCAAGAGCTTGAGTTGCTGGCACTTTCGGTGTGGGAGCAATCGTCCGACGTTTGTGATTTTTCGGGGTTTTTTTCAGCGGGCTCCGAGGTGCAGCTGGTGGTAAACGTCGAAGCCCTGTTGGTCAGGGAAAGCCCGGAGCCCCGATGTCTGTGGTGCTGTAGATGCGCTGCCAATGGCCGGTGAGGAGCAGCAAGAGCTTGACTGGCTGGCACTTTTGGTGTGGGAGCAATCGTCCGACGTTTGTGATTTTTCGTTTATTTATTTCAGTGGGCGCCCAGGTGCAGCTGGTGGTAAATGTCGAAGCCCTGTTCGTCAGGGAAAGCCCGGAGCCGGGATGTCTGTGGTGCTGTAGATTCACTGCCCATGGCCGGTGAGGAGCAGCAAGAGCTTGACTGGCTGGCACTTTTGGTGTGGGAGCAATCGTCCGACGTTTTTGATTTTTCAGGGTTTTTTTTCAGTGGGTAACCAGGTGCAGCTGGTGGTAAATGTCGAAGCCCTGTTGGTCAGGGAAAGCCCGGAGCCGTGATGTCTGTGGTGCTGTAGATGCGGTGCCAATGGCCGGTGAGGAGCAGCAAGAGCTTGACTGGCTGGCACTTTCGTTGTGGGAGCAATCGTCCGACGTTCGTGATTCTTCGGGGTTTTACTTTCAGTGGGCGCCCAGGTTCAGCTGGTGGTAAACTTCTAAGCCCTGTTGGTCAGGGAAAGCCCGGAGCCCCGATGTCTGTGGTGCTGTAGATGCGCTGCCAATGGGCGGTGAGGAGCAGCAAGAGCTTGTGTTGCTGGCACTTTTGGTGTGGGAGCAATCGTCGGACGTTTGTGATTTTTGGGGATTTTTATTCACTGGGCGCCCAGGTTCAGCTGGTGGTAAACGTCTAAGCCCTGTTGGTCAGGGAAAGCCCGGAGCCCCGATGTCTGTGGTGCTGTAGATGCGCTTGGAACGCCCGGTGAGGAGTAGCAAGAGCTTGTGTTGCTGGCACTTTCGGTGTGGGAGCAATCGTCCGACGTTCGTGATTTTTCGGGGTTCTTTTCAGTGGGAGCCCAGGTGCAGCTGGTGGTAAACGTCGAAGCCCTGTTGGTCAGGGAAAGCCCGGAGCCCCGATGTCTGTGGTGCTGTAGATGCGCTGGGAATGGGCGGTGAGGGGCAGCCAGAGCTTGACAGGCTGGCATTTAAGGTGTGGCAGGAATCGTCCGACATTTGTGATTTTTGGGTTTTCTTTTTCAGTGGGCGCCCAGGTGCAGCTGGTGGTAAACGTTGAAGCCCTGTTGGTCAGGGAAAGCTCGGAGCCCTGATGTCTGTGGTGCTGTAGATGCACTGCCAAAGTCCGGTGAGTAGCAGCAAGAGCTTGAGTTGCTGGCACTTTCGTTGTGGGAGCAATCGTCCGACGTTCGTGATTTTTCGGGGTTTTATTTCAGTGGGCGCCCAGGTGCAGCTGGTGGTAAACGTCGAAGGCCTGTTGGTCAGGGAAAGCCCGGAGCCCCGATGTCTGTGGTGCTGTAGATGCGCTGCCAAAGTCTGGTGAGTAGCAGCAAGAGCTTGAGTTGCTGGCACTTTCGTTGTGGGAGCAATCGTCTGACGTTCGTGATTTTTCGGAGATTTATTTCAGTGGGCGCCCAGGTGCAGCTGGTGGTAAACGTTGAAGCCCTGTTGGTCAGGGAAAGCTCGGAGCCCCGATGTCTGTGGTGCTGTAGATGCCCTGCCAATGGGCGGTGAGTAGCAGCAAGAGCTTGAGTTGCTGGCAGTTTCGGTGTGGGAGCAATCGTCCGATATTCATGATTTTTCGTTTATTTTTTTTCAGTGGGCGCCCAGGTGCAGCTGGTGGTAAACGTCGAAGCCCTGTTCGTCAGGGAAAGCCCGGAGCCGCGATGTCTGTGGCGCTGTAGATGCACTGCCAAAGTCCGGTGAGTAGCAGCAAGAGCTTGAGTTGCTGGCACTTTCTTTGTGGGAGCAATCGTCCGACGTTCGTGATTTTTCGGGGTTCTTTTCAGTGGGAGCCCAGGTGCAGCTGGTGGTAAACGTCGAAGGCCTGTTGGTCAGGGAAAGCCCGGAGCTCCGATGTCTGTGGTGCTGTAGATGCGCTGCCAATGGCCGGTGAGGAGCAGCAAGAGCTTGAGTTGCTGGCACTTTCAGTGTGGGAGCAATCGTCTGACGTTTTGGATTTTTCAGGGTTTTTTTTCAGTGGGTAACCAGGTGCAGCTGGTGGTAAATGTCGAAGCCCTGTTGGTGAGGGAAAGCCCGGAGCCGCGATGTCTGTGGTGCTGTAGATGCGCTGGGAATGGCTGGTGAGGAGCAGCAAGAGCTTGACTGGCTGGGACTTTCGGTGTGGGAGCAATCGTCCGACGTTTGTGATTTTTCGGGGTTTTTTTTCAGTGGGCGCCCAGGTTCAGCTGGTAGTAAACGTCGAAGCCCTGTTGGTCAGGGAAAGCCCAGAGCCCCGATGTCTGTGGTGCTGTAGATGCGCTGGAAATGGGCGGTGAGGAGCAGCAAGAGCTTGTGTTGCTGGCACTTTCGGTGTGGGAGCAATCGTCCGATGTTCGTGATTTTTCGGGGTTTTACTTTCAGTGGGCGCCCAGGTTCAGCTGGTGGTAAACGTCGAAGCCCTGTTGGTCACGGAAAGCCCGGAGCCCCGATATCTGTGATGCTGTAGATGAGCTGCCAATGGCCGGTGAGGAGCAGCAAGAGCTTGACTGTCTGGCACTTTCGGTGTGGGAGCAATCGTCCGATGTTCGTGATTTTTAGTTTATTTTTTTCAGTGGGCGCCCAGGTTCAGCTGGTGGTAAACGTCGAAGCCCTGTTGGTCAGGGAAAGCCCGGAGCCCCGATGTCTGTGGTGCTGTAGATGCGCTGCCAATGGCCGGTGAGGAGCAGCAAGAGCTTGACTGGCTGGCACTTCAGGTGTGGGAGCAATCGTCCGACGTTTGTGATTTTTCGTTTATTTATTTCAGTGTGCGCCCAGGTGCAGCTGGTGGTAAACGTTGAAGCCCAGTTGGTCAGGGAAAGCCCGGAGCCCCGATGTCTGTGGTGCTGTAGATTCACTGCCCATGGCCGGTGAGGAGCAGGAAGAGCTTGACTGGCTGGCACTTTTGGTGTGGGAGCAATCGTCCGACGTTTTTGATTTTTCAGGGTTTTTTTTCAGTGGGTAACAAGGTGCAGCTGGTGGTAAATGTCGAAGCCCTGTTGGTCAGGGAAAGCCCGGAGCCGCGATGTCTGTGGCGCTGTAGATGCACTGCCAAAGTCCGGTGAGTAGCAGCAAGAGCTTGACTGGCTGGCACTTTCGTTGTGGGAGCAATCGTCCGACGTTCGTGATTCTTCGGGGTTTTACTTTCAGTGGGCGCCCAGGTTCAGCTGGTGGTAAACTTCTAAGCCCTGTTGGTCAGGGAAAGCCCGGAGCCCCGATGTCTGTGGTGCTGTAGATGCGCTGCCAATGGGCGGTGAGGAGCAGCAAGAGCTTGTGTTGCTGGCACTTTTGGTGTGGGAGCAATCGTCGGACGTTTGTGATTTTTGGGGATTTTTATTCACTGGGCGCCCAGGTTCAGCTGGTGGTAAACGTCTAAGCCCTGTTGGTCAGGGAAAGCCCGGAGCCCCGATGTCTGTGGTGCTGTAGATGCGCTGGGAACGCCCGGTGAGGAGCAGCAAGAGCTTGTGTTGCTGGCACTTTCGGTGTGGGAGCAATCGACCGATGTTCATGATTTTTCGGGGGTTCTTTTCAGTGGGAGCCCAGGTGCAGCTGGTGGTAAACGTAGAAGCCCTGTTGGTCAGGGAAAGCCCGGAGCCCCGATGTCTGTGGTGCTGTAGATGCGCTGGGAATGGGCGGTGAGGGGCAGCCAGAGCTTGACAGGCTGGCATTTAAGGTGTGGCAGGAATCGTCCGACATTTGTGATTTTTGGGTTTTCTTTTTCAGTGGGCGACCAGGTGCAGCTGGTGGTAAACGTCGAAGCCCTGTTGGTCAGGGAAAGCTCGGGGCCCTGATGTCTGTGGTGCTGTAGATGCACTGCCAAAGTCCGGTGAGTAGCAGCAAGAGCTTGAGTTGCTGGCACTTTCGTTGTGGGAGCAATCGTCCGACGTTCGTGATTTTTCGGGGTTTTATTTCAGTGGGCGCCCAGGTGCAGCTGGTGGTAAACGTCGAAGGCCTGTTGGTCAGGGAAAGCCCGGAGCCCCGATGTCTGTGGTGCTGTAGATGCGCTGCCAAAGTCTGGTGAGTAGCAGCAAGAGCTTGAGTTGCTGGCACTTTCGTTGTGGGAGCAATCGTCTGACGTTCGTGATTTTTCGGAGATTTATTTCAGTGGGCGCCCAGGTGCAGCTGGTGGTAAACGTTGAAGCCCTGTTGGTCAGGGAAAGCTCGGAGCCCCGATGTCTGTGGTGCTGTAGATGCCCTGCCAATGGGCGGTGAGTAGCAGCAAGAGCTTGAGTTGCTGGCAGTTTCGGTGTGGGAGCAATCGTCCGATATTCATGATTTTTCGTTTATTTTTTTCAGTGGGCGCCCAGGTGCAGCTGGTGGTAAACGTCGAAGCCCTGTTCGTCAGGGAAAGCCCGGAGCCGCGATGTCTGTGGCGCTGTAGATGCACTGCCAAAGTCCGGTGAGTAGCAGCAAGAGCTTGAGTTGCTGGCACTTTCGTTGTGGGAGCAATCGTCCGACGTTCGTGATTTTTCGGGGTTCTTTTCAGTGGGAGCCCAGGTGCAGCTGGTGGTAAACGTCGAAGGCCTGTTGGTCAGGGAAAGCCCGGAGCTCCGATGTCTGTGGTGCTGTAGATGAGCTGCCAGTGGCCGGTGAGGAACTGCAAGAGCTTGACTGGCTGGCACTTTCGGTGTGGGATCAATTGTCCGACGTTTTTGATTTTTCAGGGTTTTTTTTCAGTGGCCAACTAGGTGCAGCTGGTGGTTAATGTCGAAGGCCTGTTGGTCAGGGAAAGCCCAGAGCCGCGATGTCTGTGGTGCTGTAGATGCGCTGCCAATGGCCGGTGAGGAGCAGCAAGAGCTTGAGTTGCTGGCACTTTCAGTGTGGGAGCAATCGTCTGACGTTTTGGATTTTTCAGGGTTTTTTTTCAGTGGGTAACCAGGTGCAGCTGGTGGTAAATGTCGAAGCCCTGTTGGTGAGGGAAAGCCCGGAGCCGCGATGTCTGTGGTGCTGTAGATGCGCTGGGAATGGCCGGTGAGGAGCAGCAAGAGCTTGACTGGCTGGCACTTTCGGTGTGGGAGCAATCGTCCGACGTTTGTGATTTTTCGGGGTTTTTTTTCAGTGGGCGCCCAGGTTCAGCTGGTAGTAAACGTCGAAGCCCTGTTGGTCAGGGAAAGCCCAGAGCCCCGATGTCTGTGGTGCTGTAGATGCGCTGGGAATGGGCGGTGAGGAGCAGCAAGAGCTTGTGTTGCTGGCACTTTCGGTGTGGGAGCAATCGTCCGATGTTCGTGATTTTTCGGGGTTTTACTTTCAGTGGGCGCCCAGGTTCAGCTGGTGGTAAACGTCGAAGCCCTGTTGGTCACGGAAAGCCCGGAGCCCCGATATCTGTGATGCTGTAGATGAGCTGCCAATGGCCGGTGAGGAGCAGCAAGAGCTTGACTGTCTGGCACTTTCGGTGTGGGAGCAATCGTCCGATGTTCGTGATTTTTAGTTTATTTTTTTCAGTGGGCGCCCAGGTTCAGCTGGTGGTAAACGTCGAAGCCCTGTTGGTCAGGGAAAGCCCGGAGCCCCGATGTCTGTGGTGCTGTAGATGCACTGCCAAAGTCTGGTGAGTAGCAGCAAGAGCTTGAGTTGCTGGCACTTTCGTTGTGGGAGCAATCGTCTGACGTTCGTGATTTTTCGGAGTTTTATTTCAGTGTGCGCCCAGGTGCAGCTGGTGGTAAACGTTGAATCCCAGTTGGTCAGGGAAAGCTCGGAGCCCCGATGTCTGTGGTGCTGTAGATGCCCTGCCAATGGGCAGTGAGTAGCAGCAAGAGCTTGAGTTGCTGGCAGTTTCGGTGTGGGAGCAATCGTCCGATATTCATGATTTTTCGTTTATTTTTTTCAGTGGGCGCCCAGGTGCAGCTGGTGGTAAACGTCGAACGCTGTTCGTCAGGGAAAGCCTGGAGCCCCGATGTCTGTGGTGCTGTAGATGCACTGCCAAAGTCCGGTGAGTAGCAGCAAGAGCTTGAGTTGCTGGCAGTTTCGTTGTGGGAGCAATCGTTTGACGTTCGTGATTTTTCGGGGTTTTATTTCAGTGGGCGCCCAGGTGCAGCTGGTGGTAAATGTCGAAGCCCTGATGATCAGGGAAAGCCCGGAGCCCCGATGTCTGTGGTGCTGTAGATGTGCTGCCAATGGCCGGTGAGGAGCAGCAAGAGCTTGAGTTGCTGGCACTTTCGTTGTGGGAGCAATCGTCCGACGTTCGTGATTTTTCGGGTTTTTTGTCCAGTGGGCGCCCAGGTTCAGCTGGTGGTAAACGTCGAAGCCCTGTTGGTCAGGGAAAGCCCGGAGCCCCGATGTCTGTGGTGCTGTAGATGTGCTGCCAATCGCCGCTGAGGAGCAGCAAGAGCTTGACTGGCTGGCACTTTGGGTGTGGGAGCAATCGTCCGACGTTCGTGATTTTTCGGGGTTTTATTTCACTGGGCTCCCAGGTTCAGCTGGTGGTAAACGTCGCAGCCCTGTTCATCAGGGAAAGCCCGGAGCCCCGATGTCTGTGGTGCTGTAGATGCGCTGGGAATGGCCGGTGAGGAGCAGCAAGAGGTTGACTGGCTGGCACTTTTGGTGTGGGAGCAATCGTCCGACGTTCGTGATTTTTCGGGGTTCTTTTCAGTGGGAGCCCAGGTTCAGCGAGTGGTAAACGTCGAAGGCCTGTTGGTCAGGGAAAGCCCGGAGCCCCGATGTCTGTGGTGCTGTAGATGCGCTGGGAATGGCCGGTGAGGAGCAGCAAGAGCTTCATTGGCTGGCACTTTTGCTGTGGGAGCAATCGTCCGACGTTCGTGATTTTTCTTTAATTTTTTTCAGTGGGCGCCCAGGTTCAGCGGGTGGTAAACGTCGAAGCCCTGTTGGTCAGGGAAAGCCCGGAGCCGCGATGTCTGTGGTGCTGTAGATGCGCTGCCAAAGTCCGGTGAGTAGCAGCAGGACCTTGAGTTGCTGGCACTTTCGTTGTGGGAGCAATCGTCCGACGTTCGTGATTTTTCGGAGTTTTATTTCAGTGGGCGCCCAGGTGCAGCTGGTGGTAAATGTCGAAGCCCTGTTGGTCAGGGAAAGCCCGGAGCCCCGATGTCTGTGGTGCTGTAGATGCGCTGCCAATGGGCGGTGAGTAGCAGCAAGAGCTTGAGTTGCTGGCACTTTCAGTGTGGGAGCAATCGTCCGATGTTCATGATTTTTCGTTTATTTTCTTCAGTGGGCGCCCAGGTGCAGCTGGTGGTAAACGTCGAAGCCCTGTTGGTCAGGGAAAGCCCGGAGCCCCGATGTCTGTGGTGCTGTAGATGCGCTGGGAATGGGCGGTGAGTAGCAGCAAGAGCTTGTGTTGCTGGCACTTTCGGTGTGGGAGCAATCGTCCGACGTTCGTGATTTTTCGGGGTTCTTTTCAGTGGGAGCCCAGGTGCAGCGAGTGGTAAACGTCGAAGCCCTGTTGGTCAGGGAAAGCGCAGAACCCCGATGTCTGTGGTGCTGTAGATGCATTGCCAAAGTCCGGTGAGTAGCAGCAAGAGCTTGAGTTGCTGGCACTTTCGTTGTGGGAGCAATCGTCCGACGTTCGTGATTTTTCGTTTATTTATTTCAGTGGGCGCCCAGGTGCACCTGGTGGTAAACGTCAAAGCCCTGTTGGTCAGGGAAAGCGCAGAACCCTGATGTCTGTGGTGCTGTAGATGCACTGCCAAAGTCCGGTGAGTAGCAGCAAGAGCTTGAGTTGCTGGCACTTTTGTTGTGGGAGCAATCGTCCGACGTTCGTGATTTTTCGGGGTTTTATTTCAGTGGGCGCCCAAGTGCAGCTGGTGGTAAATGTCGAAGCCCTGATGGTCAGGGAAAGCCCGGAGCCCCGATGTCTGTGGTGCTGTAGATGCGCTGGGAATGGGCGGTGAGGAGCAGCAAGAGCTTGACTGGCTGGCACTTTCAATGTGGGAACAGTCGTCCGACGTTCGTGATTTTTTGGGTTTTTTTTGTAGTGGGCGCCCAGGTTCAGCTGGTGGTAAACGTCGAAGCCCTGTTGGTCAGGGAAAGCCCGGAGCCCCGATCTCTGTGGTGCTGTAGATGCGCTGGGAATGGCCGGTGAGGAGCAGCAAGAGATTGTGTTGCTGGCAATTTCGGTTTGGGTGCAATCGTCCGACGTTCTTGATTTTTCGGGGTTTTTTTCAGTGGGAGCCCAGGTGCAGCGAGTGGTAAACGTCGAAGCCCTGTTGGTCAGGGAAAGCCCGGAGCTCCGATGTCTGTGGTGCTGTAGATGAGCTGCCAGTGGCCGGTGAGGAACTGCAAGAGCTTGACTGGCTGGCACTTTCGGTGTGGGATCAATTGTCCGACGTTTGTGATTTTTCTGGGTTTTTTTTCAGTGACCAACTAGGTGCAGCTGGTGGTAAACGTCGAAGCCCTGTTGGTCAGGGAAAGCCCAGAGCCGCGATGTCTGTGGTGCTGTAGATGCACTGGGAATGGCCGGTGAGGAGCAGCAAGAGCTTGAGTTGCTGGCACTTTCAGTGTGGGACGAATCGTCTGACGTTTTTGATTTTTCAGGGTTTTTTTTCAGTGGGTAACCAGGTGCAGCTGGTGGTAAATGTCGAAGCCCTGTTGGTGAGGGAAAGCCCGGAGCCCCGATGTCTGTGGTGCTGTAGATGCGCTGGGAATGGGCGGTGAGGAGCAGCAAGAGCTTGTGTTGCTGGCACTTTCGGTGTGGGAGCAATCGTCCGATGTTCGTGATTTTTCGGGGTTTTACTTTCAGTGGGCGCCCAGGTGCAGCTGGTGGTAAACGTTGAAGCCCTGTTGGTCAGGGAAAGCCCGGAGCCCCGATGTCTGTGGTGCTGTAGATGCCCTGCCAATGGGCGGTGAGTAGCAGCAAGAGCTTGAGTTGCTCGCAGTTTCGGTGTGGGATCAATCGTCCGATATTCATGATTTTTCGTTTATTTTTTTCAGTGGGCGCCCAGGTGCAGCTGGTGGTAAACGTCGAAGCCCTGTTGGTCAGGGAAAGCCCGGAGCCCCGATGTCTGTGGTGCTGTAGATGCACTGCCAAAGTCCGGTGAGTAGCAGCAAGAGCTTGAGTTGCTGGCACTTTCGTTGTGGGAGCAATCGTCCGACGTTCGTGATTTTTCGGGGTTTTATTTCAGTGGGAGCCCAGGTGCAGCTGGTGGTAAATGTCGAAGCCCTGTTGGTCAGGGAAAGCCCGGAGCCCCGATGTCTGTGGTGCTGTAGATGCGCTGCCACTCTCCGGTGAGGAGCAGCAAGAGCTTGAGTTGCTGGCACTTTCGTTGTGGGAGCAATCGTCCGACGTTCGTGATTTTTCGGGGTTTTATTTCAGTGGGCGCCCAGGTGCAGCTGGTTGTAAATGTCGAAGCCCTGATGGTCAGGGAAAGCCCGGAGCCGCGATGTCTGTGGTGCTGTAGATGCGCTGCCAATGGCCGGTGAGGAGCAGCAAGAGCTTGACTGGCTGGCACTTTCAATGTGGGAACAATCGTCCGACGTTCGTGATTTTTCGGGTTTTTTTTCCAGTGGGCGCCCAGGTTCAGCTGGTGGTAAACGTCGAAGCCCTGTTCGTCAGGGAAAGCCCGGAGCCCCGATGTCTGTGGTGCTGTAGATGCGCTGGGAATGGGCGGTGAGGAGCAGCAAGAGCTTGACTGGCTGGCACTTTCGTTGTGGGAGCAATCGTCCGACGTTCGTGATTTTTCGGGCTTTTATTTCAGTGGGAGCCGAGGTGCAGCTGGTGGTAAATGTCGAAGCCCTGATGGTCAGGGAAAGACCGGAGCCCCGATGTCTGTGGTGCTGTAGATGCGCTACCAATGGCCGGTGAGGAGCAGCAAGAGCTTGACTGGCTGACACTTTGGGTGTAAGCGCAATCGTCGGACGTTCGTGATTTTTCGGGGTTTTATTTCAGTGGGCGCCCAGGTTCAGCTGGTGGTAAACTTCTAAGACCTGTTGGTCAGGGAAAGCCCGGAGCCCCGATGTCTGTGGTGATGTAGATGCGCTGGGAATGGCCGGTGTTCAGCAGCTAGAGCTTGACTGTCTGGCACTTTTGGTGTGGGAGCAATCGTCCGACGTTCGTGATTTTTCGGGGTTCTTTTCAGTGGGAGCCCAGGTTCAGCGAGTGGTAAACGTCGAAGGCCTGTTGGTCAGGGAAAGCCCGGAGCCCCAATGTCTGTGGTGCTGTAGATGCACTGCCACTGTCCGGTGAGGAGCAGCAAGAGCTTGACTGGCTGGCACTTTTGGTGTGGGAGCAATCGTCCGACGTTCGTCATTTTTCAGGGTTTTTTTTCAGTGGGCGCCCAGGTGCAGCTGGTGGTAAACGTCGAAGCCCTGTTGGTCAGGGAAAGCCCGGAGCCACGATGTCTGTGGTGCTGTAGATGCGCTGCCAATGGCCGGTGAGGAGCAGCAAGAGCTCGGCTGGCTGGCACTTTCGTTGTGGGAGCAATCGTCCAACGTTCGTGATTTTTCGGGGTTTTACTTTCAGTGGGCGCACAGGTGCAGCTGGTGGTAAATGTCGAAGCCATGTTGGTCAGGGAAAGCCCACAGCCCCGATGTCTGTGGTGCTGTAGATGCGTTGGGAATGGCCGGTGAGGAGCAGCAAGAGCATGACAGGCTGGCATTTAAGGTGTGGCAGGAATCGTCCGACGTTCGTGATTTTTGGGGTTTTTTTTTCAGGGGGCACCCAGGTGCAGCTCGTGGTAAATGTCGAAGCCCGGTTGGTCAGGGAAACCCCGGAGCCCCGATGTCTGTGGTGCTGTAGATGCGCTGGGAATGGCCGGTGAGGAGCAGCAAGAGCTTGACTGGCTGGCACTTTCGGTGTGGGAGCAATCGTCCGACGTTCGTGATTTTTCGGGGTTCTTTTCAGTGGGAGCCCAGCTGCAGCTGGTGGTAAACGTCGAAGCCCTGTTGGTCAGGGAAAGCCCGGAGCCCCGATGTCTGTGGTGCTGTAGATGCGCTGGGAATGGCCGGTGAGGAGCAGCAAGAGCTTGACAGGCTGGCACTTTCGGTGTGGGAGCAATCGTCCGATGTTCGTGATTTTTCGTTTATTTTTTTCAGTGGGCGCCCAGGTTCAACTGGTGGTAAACGTCGAAGCCCTGTTCGTCAGGGAAAGCTCAGAGCCCCGATATCTGTGGTGCTGTAGATGCGCTGGGAATGGCCGGTGAGGAGCAGCAAGAGCTTGTGTTGCTGGCACTTTCGGTGTGGGAGCAATCGTCCGATGTTCGTGATTTTTCGGGGTTTTACTTTCAGTGGGCGCCCAGGTTCAGCTGGTGGTAAACGTCGAAGCCCTGTTGGTCACGGAAAGCCCGGAGCCCCGATATCTGTGATGCTGTAGATGCGCTGGGAATGGGCGGTGAGGAGCAGCAAGAGCTTGACTGTCTGGCACTTTCGGTGTGGGAGCAATCGTCCGATGTTCGTGATTTTTAGTTTATTTTTTTCAGTGGGCGCCCAGGTTCAGCTGGTGGTAAACGTCGAAGCCCTGTTGGTCAGGGAAAGCCCGGAGCCCCGATGTCTGTGGTGCTGTAGATGCGCTGCCAAAGTCTGGTGAGTAGCAGCAAGAGCTTGAGTTGCTGGCACTTTCGTTGTGGGAGCAATCGTCCGACGTTCGTGATTTTTCGGAGTTTTATTTCAGTGGGCGCCCAGGTGCAGCTGGTGGTAAATGTCGAAGCCCTTTTGGTCAGGGAAAGCCCGGAGCCCCGATGTCTGTGGTGCTGTAGATGCGCTGCCAATGGTCGGTGAGGAGCAGCAAGAGGCTGACATGCTGGCACTTTCGGTGTGGGAGCAATCGTCCGACGTTCGTGATTTTTGGGGTTTTTTTCAGTGGGCGCCCAGGTGCAGCTGGTGGTAAACGTTGAAGCCCTGTTCGTCAGGGAAAGCCCAGAGCCCCGATGTCTGTGGTGCTGTAGATGCACTGGGAGTGGCCGGGGAGGAGCAGCAAGAGCTTGACTGGCTGGCACTTTCGTTGTGGGAGCAATCGTCTGACGTTCGTGATTTTTCGGGGTTTTATTTCAGTGGGCGCCCAGGTGCAGCTGGTGGTAAACGTTGAAGCCCTGTTGGTCAGGGAACGCGCAGAACCCCGATGTCTGTGGTGCTGTAGATGCGCTGCCAATGGCCGGTGAGGAGCAGCAAGAGCTTGAGTTGCTGGCACTTTCGGTGTGGGAGCAATCGTCCGATGTTCGTGATTTTTCGTTTATTTTTTTCAGTGGGCGCCCAGGTGCAGCTGGTGGTAAACGTCGAAGCCCTGTTGGTCAGGGAAAGCCCGGAGCCCCGATGTCTGTGGTGCTGTAGATGCGCTGCCAAAGTCCGGTGAGGAGCAGCAAGAGCTTGACTGGCTGGCACTTTCGGTGTGGGAGCAATCGTCTGACGTTCGTGATTTTTCGGGTTTTTTTTCCAGTGGGCGCCCAGGTGCAGCTGGTGGTAAACGTCGAAGCCCTGTTTGTCAGGGAAAGCCCGGAGCCCCGATGTCTGTGGTGCTGTAGATGCGCTGGGAATGGCCGGTGAGGAACAGCAGGAGCTTGTGTTGCTGGCACTTTCGGTGTGGGTGCAATCGTCCGACGTTCGTGATTTTTCGGGGTTCTTTTCAGTGGGAGCCCAGGTGCAGCGAGTGGTAAACGTCGAAGCCCTGTTGGTCAGGGAAAGCCTGGAGCCCCGATGTCTGTGGTGCTGTAGATGCGCTGGGAATGCCCGGTGAGGAGCAGCAAGAGCTTGACTGGCTGGCACTTTTGGTGTGGGAGCAATTGTCCGATGTTCGTGATTTTTCTTTTATTTTTTTCAGTGGGCGCCCAGGTTCAGCTGGTGGTAAACGTCGAAGCCCTGTTGGTCAGGGAACGCGCAGAACCCCGATGTCTGTGGTGCTGTAGATGCGCTGCCAATGGCCGGTGAGGAGCAGCAAGAGGTTGACTGTCTGGCACTTTCGGTGTGGGAGCAATTGTCCGACGTTTTTGATTTTTCAGGGTTTTTTTTCAGTGGCCAACTAGGTGCAGCTGGTGGTTAATGTCGAAGGCCTGTTGGTCAGGGAAAGCCCAGAGCCGCGATGTCTGTGGTGCTGTAGATGCGCTGCCAATGGCCGGTGAGGAGCAGCAAGAGCTTGAGTTGCTGGCACTTTCAGTGTGGGAGCAATCGTCTGACGTTTTGGATTTTTCAGGGTTTTTTTTCAGTGGGTAACCAGGTGCAGCTGGTGGTAAATGTCGAAGCCCTGTTGGTGAGGGAAAGCCCGGAGCCGCGATGTCTGTGGTGCTGTAGATGCGCTGGGAATGGCCGGTGAGGAGCAGCAAGAGCTTGACTGGCTGGGACTTTCGGTGTGGGAGCAATCGTCCGACGTTTGTGATTTTTCGGGGTTTTTTTTCAGTGGGCGCCCAGGTTCAGCTGGTAGTAAACGTCGAAGCCCTGTTGGTCAGGGAAAGCCCAGAGCCCCGATGTCTGTGGTGCTGTAGATGCACTGCCAAAGTCTGGTGAGTAGCAGCAAGAGCTTGACTGGCTGGGACTTTCGGTGTGGGAGCAATCGTCCGACGTTTGTGATTTTTCGGGGTTTTTTTTCAGTGGGCGCCCAGGTTCAGCTGGTGGTAAACGTCGAAGCCCTGTTGGTCAGGGAAAGCCCGGAGCCCCGATGTCTGTGGTGCTGTAGATGCACTGCCAAAGTCTGGTGAGTAGCAGCAAGAGCTTGAGTTGCTGGCACTTTCGTTGTGGGAGCAATCGTCTGACGTTCGTGATTTTTCGGAGTTTTATTTCAGTGTGCGCCCAGGTGCAGCTGGTGGTAAACGTTGAAGCCCAGTTGGTCAGGGAAAGCTCGGAGCCCCGATGTCTGTGGTGCTGTAGATGCCCTGCCAATGGGCAGTGAGTAGCAGCAAGAGCTTGAGTTGCTGGCAGTTTCGGTGTGGGAGCAATCGTCCGATATTCATGATTTTTCGTTTATTTTTTTCAGTGGGCGCCCAGGTGCAGCTGGTGGTAAACGTCGAACGCTGTTCGTCAGGGAAAGCCTGGAGCCCCGATGTCTGTGGTGCTGTAGATGCACTGCCAAAGTCCGGTGAGTAGCAGCAAGAGCTTGAGTTGCTGGCAGTTTCGTTGTGGGAGCAATCGTCCGACGTTCGTGATTTTTCGGGGTTTTATTTCAGTGGGCGCCCAGGTGCAGCTGGTGGTAAATGTCGAAGCCCTGTTGGTCAGGGAAAGCCCGGAGCCCCGATGTCTGTGGTGCTGTAGATGCGCTGGGAATGGCCGGTGAGTAGCAGCAAGAGCTTGAGTTGCTGG
Organism: Chlamydotis macqueenii; assembly: GCF_036417535.1. Lineage (NCBI taxonomy): Eukaryota > Metazoa > Chordata > Aves > Otidiformes > Otididae > Chlamydotis > Chlamydotis macqueenii. Next base: position 23,066 of record NW_028239152.1, read on the forward strand.
CACTTTCAGTGTGGGAGCAATCGTCCGACGTTCGTGATTTTTCGGGTTTTTTGTCCAGTGGGCGCCCAGGTTCAGCTGGTGGTAAACGTCGAAGCCCTGTTGGTCAGGGAAAGCCCGGAGCCCCGATGTCTGTGGTGCTGTAGATGTGCTGCCAATCGCCGCTGAGGAGCAGCAAGAGCTTGACTGGCTGGCACTTTGGGTGTGGGAGCAATCGTCGGACGTTCGTGATTTTTCGGGGTTTTATTTCAGTGGGCGCCCAGGTTCAGCTGGTGGTAATCGTCGAAGCCCAGTTGGTCAGGGAAAGCCCGGAGCCCCGATGTCTGTGGTGCTGTAGATGCGCTGGGAATGGCCGGTGTTCAGCAGCTAGAGCTTGACTGTCTGGCACTTTTGGTGTGGGAGCAATCGTCCGACGTTCGTGATTTTTCGGGGTTCTTTTCAGTGGGAGCCCAGGTGCAGCTGGTGGTAAACGTCGAAGGCCTGTTGGTCAGGGAAAGCCCAGAGCCCCGATGTCTGTGGTGCTGTAGATGCGCTGCCCATGGCCGGTGAGGAGCAGCAAGAGGTTGACTGGCTGGCACTTTTGGTGTGGGAGCAATCGTCCGACGTTCGTGATTTTTCGGGGTTCTTTTCAGTGGGAGCCCAGGTTCAGCGAGTGGTAAACGTCGAAGGCCTGTTGGTCAGGGAAAGCCCGGAGCCCCGATGTCTGTGGTGCTGTAGATGCGCTGGGAATGGCCGGTGAGGAGCAGCAAGAGCTTCATTGGCTGGCACTTTTGCTGTGGGAGCAATCGTCCGACGTTCGTGATTTTTCTTTAATTTTTTTCAGTGGGCGCCCAGGTTCAGCGGGTGGTAAACGTCGAAGCCCTGTTGGTCAGGGAAAGCCCGGAGCCGCGATGTCTGTGGTGCTGTAGATGCGCTGCCAAAGTCCGGTGAGTAGCAGCAGGACCTTGAGTTGCTGGCACTTTCGTTGTGGGAGCAATCGTCCGACGTTCGTGATTTTTCGGAGTTTTATTTCAGTGGGCGCCCAGGTGCAGCTGGTGGTAAATGTCGAAGCCCTGTTGGTCAGGGAAAGCCCGGAGCCCCGATGTCTGTGGTGCTGTAGATGCGCTGCCAATGGGCGGTGAGTAGCAGCAAGAGCTTGAGTTGCTGGCACTTTCGGTGTGGGAGCAATCGTCCGATGTTCATGATTTTTCGTTTATTTTTTTCAGTGGGCGCCCAGGTTCAGCTGGTGGTAAACGTCGAAGCCCTGTTGGTCAGGGAAAGCCCGGAGCCCCGATGTCTGTGGTGCTGTAGATGCGCTGGGAATGGGCGGTGAGGAGCAGCAAGAGCTTGTGTTGCTGGCACTTTCGTTGTGGGAGCAATCGTCCGATGTTCGTGATTTTTCGGGGTTTTACTTTCAGTGGGCGCCCAGGATCAGCTGGTGGTAAACGTCGAAGCCCTGTTGGTCAGGGAAAGCCCGGAGCCCCGATGTCTGTGGTGCTGTAGATGCGCTGGGAATGGCCGGTGAGGAGCAGCAAGAGCTTGAGTTGCTGGCACTTTCGGTGTGGGAGCAATCGTCCGACGTTCGTGATTTTTCGGGGTTTTACTTTCAGTGGGCGCCCAGGTTCAGCTGGTGGTAAATGTCGAAGCCCTGATGGTCAGGGAAAGCCCGGAGCCGCGATGTCTGTGGTGCTGTAGATGCGCTGCCAATGGCCGGTGAGGAGCAGCAAGAGCTTGACTGGCTGGCACTTTCAATGTGGGAACATTCATCCGACGTTCGTGATTTTTCGGGTTTTTTTTCCAGTGGGCGCCCAGGTTCAGCTGGTGGTAAACGTCGAAGCCCTGTTGGTCAGGGAAAGCCCGGAGCCCCGATGTCTGTGGTGCTGTAGATGCGCTGGGAATGGCCGGTGAGGAGCAGCAAGAGCTTGTGTTGCTGGCACTTTCGGTGTGGGAGCAATCGTCCGACGTTCCTGATTTTTCGGGGTTCTTTTCAGTGGGAGCCCAGGTGCAGCGAGTGGTAAACGTCGAAGCCCTGTTGGTCAGGGAAAGCCCGGAGCTCCGATGTCTGTGGTGCTGTAGATGCGCTGCCAATGGCCGGTGAGGAGCAGCAAGACCTTGACAGGCTGGCACTTTCGTTGTGGGAGCAATCGTCCGATGTTCGTGATTTTTCGGGGTTTTATTTCAGTGGGCTCCCAGGTGCAGCTGGTGGTAAATGTCGAAGCCCTGTTGGTCAGGGAAAGCCCGGAGCCGCGATGTCTGTGGTGCTGTAGATGCGCTGCCAATGGCCGGTGAGGAGCAGCAAGAGCTTGACTGGCTGGCACTTTCGGTGTGGGAGCAATCGTCCGACGTTTGTGATTTTTCGTTTATTTTTTTCAGTGGGCGCCCAGGTGCAGCTGGTGGTAAACGTCGAACGCTGTTCGTCAGGGAAAGCCTGGAGCCCCGATGTCTGTGGTGCTGTAGATGCACTGCCAAAGTCCGGTGAGTAGCAGCAAGAGCTTGAGTTGCTGGCAGTTTCGTTGTGGGAGCAATCGTCCGACGTTCGTGATTTTTCGGGGTTTTATTTCAGTGGGAGCCCAGGTGCAGCTGGTGGTAAATGTCGAAGCCCTGATGGTCAGGGAAAGCCCGGAGCCCCGATGTCTGTGGTGCTGTAGATGTGCTGCCAATGGCCGGTGAGGAGCAGCAAGAGCTTGAGTTGCTGGCACTTTCGTTGTGGGAGCAATCATCCGACGTTCGTGATTTTTCTGGTTTTTTTTCCAGTGGGCGCCCAGGTTCAGCTGGTGGTAAACGTCGAAGCCCTGTTGGTCAGGGAAAGCCCGGAGCCCCGATGTCTGTGGTGCTGTAGATGTGCTGCCAATCGCCGCTGAGGAGCAGCAAGAGCTTGACTGGCTGGCACTTTTGGTGTGGGAACAATCGTCCGACGTTCGTGATTTTTCGGGGTTTTATTTCAGTGGGCTCCCAGGTGCAGCTGGTGGTAAACGTCGAAGCCCTGTTGGTCAGGGAAAGCCCGGAGCCCCGATGTCTGTGGTGCTGTAGATGCGCTGGGAATGGCCGGTGTTCAGCAGCTAGAGCTTGACTGTCTGGCACTTTTGGTGTGGGAGCAATCGTCCGACGTTCGTGATTTTTCGGGGTTATTTTCAGTGGGAGCCCAGGTGCAGCTGGTGGTAAACGTCGAAGGCCTGTTGGTCAGGGAAAGCCCGGAGCCCCGATGTCTGTGGTGCTGTAGATGCGCTGGGAATGGCCGGTGAGGAGCAGCAAGAGCTTGAGTTGCTGGCACTTTCGGTGTGGGAGCAATCGTCCGATGTTCGTGATTTTTCGTTTATTTTTTTCAGTGGGCGCCCAGGTTCAGCTGGTGGTAAACGTTGAAGCCCTGTTGGTCAGGGAAAGCGCAGAACCCCGATGTCTGTGGTGCTGTAGATGCACTGCCAAAGTCCGGTGAGTAGCAGCAAGAGCTTGAGTTGCTGGCACTTTCGGTGAGGGAGGAATCGTCCGACGTTCGTGATTTTTCGGGGTTTTATTTCAGTGGGCGCCCAGGTTCAGCTGGTGGTAAACTTCTAAGCCCTGTTGGTCAGGGAAAGCCCGGAGCCCCGATGTCTGTGGTGCTGTAGATGCGCTGGGAATGGCCGGTGTTCAGCAGCTAGAGCTTGACTGTCTGGCACTTTTGGTGTGGGAGCAATCGTCCGACGTTCGTGATTTTTCGGGGTTCTTTTCAGTGGGAGCCGAGGTGCAGCTGGTGGTAAATGTCGAAGCCCTGATGGTCAGGGAAAGCCCGGAGCCCCGATGTCTGTGGTGCTGTAGATGCGCTGGGAATGGCCGGTGTTCAGCAGCTAGAGCTTGACTGGCTGGCACTTTCGGTGTGGGAGCAATCGTCCGACGTTCGTGATTTTTCAGGGTTTTACTTTCAGTGGGCGCACAGGTGCAGCTGGTGGTAAACGTCGAAGCCCTGTTGGTCAGGGAAAGCCCGGAGCCACGATGTCTGTGGTGCTGTAGATGCGCTGGGAATGGGCGGTGAGGAGCAGCAAGAGCTTGAGTTGCTGGCACTTTCAGTGTAGGAGCAATCGTCGGACGTTTGTGATTTTTGGGGATTTTTATTCACTGGGCGCCCAGGTTCAGCTGGTGGTAAACGTCGAAGCCCTGTTGGTCAGGGAAAGCCCGGAGCCCCGATGTCTGTGGTGCTGTAGATGCGCTGGGAATGGGCGGTGAGGAGCAGCAAGAGCTTGACTGGCTGGCACTTTTGGTGTGGGAGCAATCGTCCGACGTTCGTGATTCTTCGGGGTTTTACTTTCAGTGGGCGCCCAGGTTCAGCTGGTGGTAAACGTCGAAGCCCTGTTGGTCAGGGAAAGCCCGGAGCCCCGATGTCTGTGGTGCTGTAGTTGCGCTGCCAATGGCCGGTGAGTAGCAGCAGGAGCTTGAGTTGCTGGCACTTTCGTTGTGGGAGCAATCGTCCGACGTTTTTGATTTTTCAGGGTTTTTTTTCAGTGGGTAACCAGGTGCAGCTGGTGGTAAATGTCGAAGCCCTGTTGGTCAGGGAAAGCCCGGAGCCCCGATGTCTGTGGTGCTGTAGATGCGCTGGGAATGGCCGGTGAGGAGCAGCAAGAGCTTGAGTTGCTGGCACTTTCTGTGGGGGAGGAATCGTCCGACGTTTGTGATTTTTCGGGGTTTTATTTCAGTGGGCGCCCAGGTGCAGCTGGTGGTAAACGTCGAAGCCCTGTTGGTCAGGGAAAGCTCGGAGCCCCGATGTCTGTGGTGCTGTAGATGCGCTGCCAGTGGCCGGGGAGGAGCAGCAAGAGCTTGACTGGCTGGCACTTTTGCTGTGGGAGCAATCGTCCGACGTTCGTGATTTTTCTTTTATTTTTTTCAGCGGGCGCCCAGGTTCAGCTGGTGGTAAACGTCGAAGCCCTGTTGGTCAGGGAATGCCTGGAGCCCCGATCTCTGTGGTGCTGTAGATGCGCTGGCAATGGCTGGTGAGGAGCAGCAAGAGCTTGACTGTCTGGCACGTTGGGTGTGGGAGCAATCGTCGGACGTTTGTGATTTTTGGGGATTTTTATTCACTGGGCGCCCAGGTGCAGCGGGTGGTAAACGTCGAAGCCCTGTTGGTCAGGGAAAGCCCGGAGCCCCGATGTCTGTGGTGCTGTAGATGCGCTGGCAATGGCCGGTGAGGAGCAGCCAGAGCTTGAGTTGCTGGCACTTTCGCTGTGGGAGCAATCGTCCGACGTTCGTGATTTTTCGGGGTTTTACTTTCAGTGGGCGCCCAGGTTCAGCTGGTGGTAAATGTCGAAGCCCTGTTCGTCAGGGAAAGCCCGGAGCCCCGATGTCTGTGGTGCTGTAGATGCGCTGGGAATGGGAGGTGAGGAGCAGCATGAGCTTGACTGGCTGGCACTTTCTGTGTGGGTGCAATCGTCCGACGTTCGTGATTTTTCGGGGTTTTATTTCAGTGGGCGCCCAGGTGCAGCTGGTGGTAAATGTTGAAGCCCTGTTGGTCAGGGAATGCCCGGAGCCCCGATGTCTGTGGTGCTGTAGATGCGCTGGGAATGGCCGGTGAGGAGCAGCAAGGGCTTGACTGTCTGGCACGTTGGGTGTGGGAGCAATCGTCGGACGTTTGTGATTTTTGGGGATTTTTATTCACTGGGCGCCCAGGTTCAGCTGGTGGTAAACGTCGAAGCCCTCTTGGTCAGGGAAAGCTCGGAGCCCCGATATCTGTGGTGCTGTAGATGCGCTGCCAATGGCCGGGGAGGAGCAGCAAGAGCTTGACTGGCTGGCACTTTTGGTGTGGGAGCAATCGTCCGATGTTCGTGATTTTTCGGGGGTTCTTTTCAGTGGGAGCCCAGGTGCAGCGGGTGGTAAACGTCGAAGCCCTGTTCGTCAGGGAAAGTCCAGAGCCCTGATGTCTGTGGTGCTGTAGATGCGCTGGGAATGGCCGGTGAGGAGCAGCAAGAGCTTGACTGGCTGGCACTTTTGGTGTGGGAGCAATTGTCCGACGTTTTTGATTTTTTAGGGTTTTTTTTTCAGTGGATAACCAGGTGCAGCTGGTGGTAAATGTCGAAGGCCTGTTGGTCAGGGAAAGCCCGGAGCCCCGATGTCTGTGGTGCTGTAGATGCGCTGGGAATGCCCGGTGAGGAGCAGCTAGAGGTTGACTGTCTGGCACTTTCGGTGTGGGAGCAATTGTCCGACGTTCGTGATTTTTCGGGGTTTTATTTCAGTTGGCGCCCAGGTGCAGCTGGTGGTAAACTTCGAAGCCCTGTTGGTCAGGGAAAGCCCGGAGCCCCGATGTCTGTGGTGCTGTAGATGCGCTGGGAATGGCTGGTGAGAAGCAGCATGAGCTTGACTGGCTGGCATTTAAGGTGTGGCAGGAATACTCTGATGTTCGTGATATTTCGTTTATTTTTTTTAGTGGGCGCCCATGTGCAGCGGGTGGTAAACGTCGAAGCCCTGTTGGTCAGGGAAAGCTCGGAGCCCCGATGTCTGTGGTGCTGTAGATGGGCTGCCAAATTCCGGTGAGGAGCAGCAAGAGCTTGACTGGCTGGCACTTTTGGTGTGGGAGCAATCGTCCGACGTTCGTGATTTTTCGGGGTTTTTTTTTCAGTGGGCACCCAGGTGCAGCTGGTGGTAAATGTCGAAGCCCGGTTCGTCAGGGAAAGCCCGGAGCCCCGATGTCTGTGGCGCTGTAGATGCGCTGGGAATGGCTGGTTGGAAGCAGCATGAGCTTGACTGGCTGGCACTTTTGGTGTGGGAGCAATCGTCCGACGTTCGTGATTTTTCGGGGTTCTTTTCAGTGGGCGCCCAGGTGCAGCTGATGGTAAAAGTCGAAGCCCTGCTGGTCAGGGAAAGCCCGGAGCCCCGATGTCTGTGGTGCTGTAGATGCGCTGCCAATGGCCGGTGAGGAACAGCAAGAGCTTGACTGGCTGGCACTTTCGGTGTGGGATCAATCGTCCGACGTTTTTGATTTTTCAGGGTTTTTTTTTCAGTGGGCAACCAGGTGCAGCTGGTGGTAAACGTCGAAGCCCTGTTGGTCAGGGAAAGCCCGGAGCCGCGATGTCTGTGGCGCTGTAGATGCGCTGGGAATGGCTGGTGAGGAGCAGCAAGAGCTTGACTGGCTGGCACTTTTGCTGTGGGAGGAATCGTCCGACGTTCGTGATTTTTCTTTTATTTTTTTCAGCGGGCGCCCAGGTTCAGCTGGTGGTAAACGTCGAAGCCCTGTTGGTCAGGGAAAGCGCAGAACCCCGATGTCTGTGGTGCTGTAGATGCACTGCCAAAGTCCGGTGAGTAGCAGCAAGAGTTTAAGTTGCTGGCACTTTTGGTGTGGGAGCAATCGTCCGATGTTCGTGATTTTTCGGGGTTTTATTTCAGTGGGCGCCCAGGTGCAGCTGGTGGTAAATGTCGAAGCCCTGTTTGTCAGGGAAAGCCCAGAGCCCCGATGTCTGTGGTGCTGTAGATGCGCTGGGAATGGGAGGTGAGGAGCAGCAAGAGCTTGAGTTGCTGGCACTTTTGGTGTGGGAGCAATCGTCCGACGTTCGTGATTTTTCGGGGTTTTATTTCAGTGGGAGCCCAGGTGCAGCTGGTGGTAAACGTCGAAGCCCTGTTGGTCAGGGAAAGCCCGGAGCCCCGATGTCTGTGGTGCTGTAGATGCGCTTCCAATGGCCGGTGAGGAGCAGCAAGAGCTTGACTGGCTGGCACTTTCGGTGTGGGAGCAATCGTCCGACGTTTGTGTTTTTTTCGGGTTTTTTTTTTAATGGGCACCCATGTTCAGCTGGTGGTAAACGTCGAAGTGCTGTTAGTCAGGGAAAGTCCGGAGCCCAAATGTCTGTGGTGCTGTAGATGCGCTGGGAATGGGCGGTGATTAGCAGCAAGAGCCTGACTGGCTGGCACTTTCGGTGTGGGAGAAATCGTCCGATCTTCGTGATTTTTCAAGGTTTTTTTTCAGTGGGTGCCCAGGTGCAGCTGCTGGTAAACGTCTAAGCCCTGTTGGTCATGGAAAGCCCGGAGCCCCGATGTCTGTGGTGCTGTAGATGCGCTGGGTATGGGCAGTGAGCAGCAGCAAGAGCTTGTGTTGCTGGCACTTTCAATGTGGGAGCAATCTTCCGATGTTCCTGATTTTTAGGGGTTTTTTTCAGTGGGCGCCCAGGTGCAGCTGGTGGTAAACGTCGAAGCCCTGTTGGTCAGGGAAAGCTCGGAGCCCCGATGTCTGTGGCGCTGTAGATGCGCTGGGAATGGCTGGTTAGAAGCAGCATGAGCTTGACTGGCTGGCACTTTTGGTGTGGGAGCAATCGTCCGACGTTCGTGATTTTTCGGGGTTATTTTCAGTGGGAGCCCAGGTTCAGCGAGTGGTAAACGTCGAAGCCCTGTTGGTCAGGGAAAGCCCGGAGCCCCGATGTCTGTGGTGTTGTAGATGCACTGCCACTGTCCGGTGAGGAGCAGCAAGAGCTTGAGTTGCTGGAACTTTGGGTGTGGGAGCAGTCGTCCGACGTTCGTGATTTTTCGGGGTTTTATTTCAGTGGGCGCCCAGGTGCAGCTGGTGGTAAATGTCGAAGGCCTGTTGGTCAGGGAAAGCCCGGAGCCACGATGTCTGTGGTGCTGTAGATGCGCTGCCAATGGCCGGTGAGGAGCAGCAAGAGCTTGACTGGCTGGCACTTTTGGTGTGGGAGCAATCGTCCGACGTTTGTGATTTTTCGGGGTTTTTTTCAGTGGGCGCACAGGTGCAGCTGGTGGTAAACGTCGAAGCCCTGTTGGTCAGGGAAAGCCCGGAGCCGTGATGTCTGTGGTGCTGTAGATGCACTGCCAAAGTCCGGTGAGGAACAGCAAGAGCTTGAGTTGCTGGCACTTTCTGTGTGGGAGGAATCGTCCGACGTTTGTGATTTTTCGGGGTTTTATTTCAGTGGGCGCCCAGGTTCAGCTGGTGGTAAACGTCGAAGCCCTGTTGGTCAGGGAAAGCCCGGAGCCCCGATGTCTGTGGTGCTGTAGATGCACTGCCAAAGTCCGGTGAGTAGCAGCAAGAGCTTGAGTTGCTGGCACTTTTGGTGTGGGAGCAATCGTCCGACGTTTGTGATTTTTCGGGGTTCTTTTCAGTGGGAGCCCAGGTGCAGCTGGTGGTAAACGTCGAAGCCCTGTTGGTCAGGGAAAGCCCGGAGCCCCGATGTCTGTGGTGCTGTAGATGCGCTGCCAATGGCCGGTGAGGAGCAGCAAGAGCTTGACTGGCTGGCACTTTCGCTGTGGGAGCAATCGTCCGATGTTCGTGATTTTTCGTTTATTTTTTTCAGTGGGCGCCCAGGTTCAGCTGGTGGTAAATGTCGAAGCCCTGTTCGTCAGGGAAAGCCCAGAGCCCTGATGTCTGTGGTGCTGTAGATGCGCTGCCAATGGCCGGTGAGGAGCAGCAAGAGCTTGACTGTCTGGCACTTTCGGTGTGGGAGCAATCGTCCGATGTTCATGATTTTTCGTTTATTTTTTTCAGTGGGCGCCCAGGTGCAGCTGGTGGTAAATGTCGAAGCCCTGTTGGTCAGGGAAAGCCCGGAGCCGTGATGTCTGTGGTGCTGTAGATGCACTGCCAAAGTCCGGTGAGTAGCAGCAAGAGCTTGAGTTGCTGGCACTTTCTGTGTGGGAGGAATCGTCCGACGTTCGTGATTTTTCGGGGTTTTACTTTCAGTGGGCGCCCAGGTTCAGCTGGTGGTAAATGTCGAAGCCCTGTTGGTCAGGGAAAGCCCGGAGCCCCGATGTCTGTGGTGCTGTAGATGCGCTGGGAATGGGCGGTGAGGAGCAGCAAGAGCTTGAGTTGCTGGCACTTGAGTTGCTGGCATTAAAAGTGGGTCCCCAGCGATAAGAAATAGAGTTCCTAGTGGACTCTGGAGCAGAAAGGTCTACTGTTCAAAAATTGCCCCGGGGGTGTGGGACATCCTCGGAGAAAGTAGAAGTTATTGGAGCAAAAGGAGAGCCTTTTGGGGTTCCCGTAATAAAAAATGTGGTTTTGGAAAGTGATTCTAAATTTGGGGTGGGGTCCTTGCTGTTAGTGCCTGAGGCGGACTATAACTTATTGGGCAGAGATTTAATGATAGAATTAGGGATTGGCTTAGAAGTCATAAAAAATGAACTAAGAATTAAGTTGTGTCCTTTACGGACAGTTGATGAGGGGAAAATAAACCCTGAGGTATGGTACACTCCGGAGACCATTGGAAAATTGGATATTGAACCTTTTTCAGTGACAATAAGAAACCCAGAAATACCAGTGAGAATAAAACAATACCCCCTACCGATGGAGGGGAGACAGGGATTGAAACCTGAGATTCAAAGGTTAATTGAAAAAGGAATATTAGAACCTTGCATGTCCCCTTTTAACACCCCCATCTTACCTGTAAAGAAACCTGATGGGACATACAGATTAGTGCATGATTTACGAGAAATTAACAAATGAACGGTTACCAGATTCCCTGTAGTGGCAAACCCTCATACACTTTTAAGCCAGCTGGGCCCCAATGATCAGTGGTATAGTGTAATTGATTTAAAGGATGCCTTCTGGGCATGCCCCTTAAAGAAAGATTGCAGGGATTATTTTGCTTTTGAATGGGAAGACCCGGACACTTACAGAAAACAACAATTACGGTGGACCGTTTTACCTCAAGGGTTCACCGAGTCTCCAAATTTGTTTGGACAGGCATTAGAACAAATATTGAGGGGGTACGAATTAGGTGGGGGGGTGACCCTTGTCCAGTATGTGGACGATTTACTGTTGGCCGGCAGCGATGAGGAGGCAGTTAGGGAGGAGAGTATTAGGTTGTTAAATTTTTTAAGTTTACAGGGATTAAAGGTGTCGAAATCAAAACTGCAATTTGTCGAAAAGGAAGTGAAATATTTAGGGCACAGATTGAGTAAAGGAACTAAGAAGTTAGACCCAGAAAGAGTTCAGGGCATATTATCATTGCCGGCTCCAAAAACTAAGAGACAGATCAGACAATTGCTGGGCCTTTTGGGATATTGTAGACAATGGATTGAAGGCTATAGTAGGAAAGTAAAATTTTTATATGCTAAGATATCTAAGGATGGCCTATTAAAATGGTCTAAGGATGATGATGAACAATTGGAAGTTTTAAAAATGGATTTGGTAAACACTCCTGTTTTGAGTTTACCGGATGTCAAGAAACCATTTTATTTATTTATTAATGTTGATGAAGGAACAGCATATGGGGTGTTAGTGCAAGAATGGGCAGGGAAGAAAAAGCCTGTAGGATACCTTTCTAAATTGTTAGACCCTGTAAGCAGAGGATGGCCTATCTGCCTACAAGCTATAGTGGCTGCGGCTCTGCTAGTGGAAGAGGCTCACAAAGTTACCTTTGGGGGAGAACTGAAAGTATTATCACCCCACAATATTAGAGGAATTTTACAACAGAAAGCTGAAAAGTGGATTACTGATGCCAGGCTCCTGAAGTACGAGGGTATCCTGATATCTTCACCTAAACTAGAACTTGAAGTTACTGGTTTACAGAATCCAGCACAATTTCTGTACGGGGAACCGTCAGAGGAGATAACTCATGATTGCCTGCACACTATTGAAGAACAAGCCAAAATTAGACCAGATTTGGAGGAAGAAGAGCTAGAGGATGGGGAAAAACTTTTTGTAGATGGATCTTCCCGGGTAATAGAGGGGAAAAGAAAATCAGGATATGCGATAATTAATGGAAAAACATTTAAGGTAATAGAATCAGGGCCCCTGAGTCCCAGTTGGTCGGCTCAAGCATGCGAGTTATACGCAGTTTTAAGAGCTTTACAATTATTAGAAGGAAAAATCGGCACCATCTATACGGATTCCAAATATGCCTTTGGAATAGTGCATACATTTGGGAAAATTTGGGAAGAAAGAGGCTTAATAAATTCCCAGGGAAAGGGATTGGTTCATCAGGAGTTAATAATTGAAATTTTGCAGGCTTTACGGAGGCCGGTAGGAATAGCAGTGGTCCATTTAAAAGGGCATCAGCGGGGATTAACTCCACTGACAAGGGGAAACAATCTAGCAGATCAAGAAGCAAAACGAGCGGCTTTAATGATCTTCAAGGAAAAGAAAGATAGAAAGTTTCCTTGCAAGGATTGTTGGAAGAGCACACTTCATTGTAGCTGTGCGAATCCTAATTATCAGTTTTGTTGTGCGCATGGGGAAGAGTACCACCTGTACAGCTTCACTGTGCAGGAGAAAGACAAGTTAGTCCGAATGGGGGCAAGGGAAGTCAAATCTGGAGAATGGGAACTTCCTGATGGACGAGAGGTCATTTCAAAAACTATGGCTATAAGAATCATGCGCAAGTACCATGAAAACACCCACTGGGGGGTTCAAGCACTAGTAGATCAATTTGCCATAAAATATGCTTGCATTGGGGTATATAATATAGCAAAAAGAATAATTGGAGATTGCCTAATTTGCCAAAAAGTGAACAAGCACCAATTAAGAGAAAGACCATTAGGGGGAAGAGATTTGGCTCACCGACCCTTCGCCAAAATTCAGATAGACTTCACCGAACTACCGAAAGTAGGCAGGTATAGATATTTGTTGGTAATAATAGATCATTTAACACACTTTGTAGAAGCATTTCCAACAGTCAGGGCCACTGCCCAAACGGTGACAAAACTATTGCTTGAAAATGTGATACCTAGGTATGGCTCTATTGAAACTATTGACTCTGATAGGGGACCACATTTTGCTTCAAAAATCATAAAAGAAGTTTTTACTGCTTTGGGGACCAAGTGGGAATATCATACACCCTGGCACCCACAGAGTTCAGGAAAAATAGAGCGGGTAAACGGTGAGATAAAGAAACAACTGACCAAATTAATGATGGAGACCAAATTATCTTGGGTAAAATGCCTTCCCTTAGCCTTATTAAATATTAGAATCCAACCTCACACGGATGTGGGAATCTCCCCTTTCGAAATGTTATATGGAATGCCTTATGATTTGGAGGTTCCCCGAGATCATCCCCAGGCTGAAAATTTACAACTGAAACAGTACATAATCCAACTCATGTCTATGAGGAAACAATTGCGAGATAAAGGCTTAGCAGTACAAAGGCCTCCGTTGGACATTGCAATACACAATATACAACCTGGAGATAACGTTTTAATTAGGCCGTGGAAGGAGTCCTCACTAACTCCCCGCTGGGAAGGGCCTTATCTTGTTTTACTCACTACAGAAACCGCCATCCGGACTGCTGAACGGGGGTGGACCCATGCCAGCCGGGTAAAAGGACCCATCTCCGAGGAGCAGTGGGAGAGCTCTGGAGACCCGAATACCTTGAAATTAAAACTGCGAAGAAAAAGACAGACTAATAAATTGAACTGAGCAATGAACATGTATCGGTAAGGCGGAGACGCTTCGCTTGTTAACCTTTTTTTTACAGAAGAACCACACTTGGAGACCTGGAAAATACATGGATACGTAAGGACTATATTGAAATCAGAATTGTGGTTGTAATTGTAATTATCATTATATATATGAGCCTTTAAGAAAAGTGATGTGTCACATAGTTCATATTAATTGTAGCAATAAGTTTGGTAGTAGCAGGGAAGGAACTTACATATCTTTGGAAGTGCCGAAAACAGGAGTAGCCTCGTTTAAACAATTTAAAAATAAAATACCAAAGTGCTACTCCCAGGAGAATCGGGAGCCGAACAGAAAATAAATAAGTGAGGGCCGATTCACTGTCACATTTCTCCTGAAGATTGTCCTTGCCACCAAGAAGATGACATTCCTCGTAGCTCGAAGCAACCGAGTTGACGAGCGAGGTGGAGGGACAAGGTGCTGTGGAGAACTGACCCCTGTCACTGCAGATGATTTAAAGGCCCTCCAAGTGAAAAGGCCCCGAGGTTCCAAATGGGAAAAAGGCACTAGTCAAATTGGCTTAAAACAAAATTGGAGGCTTCACCCTTTTCGGTACGTCCTGACTATTCTGTTTTTAATGTTACCACAAACATGGGGGAAACGGAGCCACCAAGCTCATCAGCCATTCGAATGGACACTGCATCAAGTGGGCATTGATGATGATAAAGTCATACAAACTATAATAACTCCAGGGGCCCCTGCCTTTAAGACCACTCTGTGTCAGTTAGCGCCAGTAGATGGAGCGTGTAAAAATGAAGGTACACCATTTTATCTATGCCCGAGCTCTAACCCTGGGAAATCGTATTGTAACCAACCAGGACAACATTTTTGCGCATACTGGGGTTGTGAAACAATTGCTAACCGGTGGATTCCAGAGCCTGGAAAAGATCCCTTCTTGAAGGTATCTTGGGCCCCTTATGGATGTAAGCCGCAAGTGGTACGTACACTGGATAGAAGTGGGTCTGTCAGTATCGCAAAGTGGAGTTGCAACTACTGGCACTTGAATGTGACCCGACCTCAGGACCCTAGCTGGCTAGTAGGAAGAACTTGGGGAGTTCGTTATAATAAGGAACTAGGGCAAGATAGAGGTGGGCTAATACACATTAAAAAGAAACCAGCCTCGAATGATCCACTGCCAGTAGGCCCCAAGCAGGTCCTGACTGATGATTTGGCTAAGAAAACAGACCCCGACCAGACATTGACTGATAGTTTGGTCAAGGAAACAGAGGGTGATGTAACGAAAGTTATTGTAATGAATAGTACCCAAGCCATCCAAACCCCTGACGAAAACTCTGGGGATAACCCTCTTTGGAAACTGATGCAAGCCAGTTACCTGGTATTAAACCACACAAACCCAAATTAAATCACACAAACCACACAAACACAAACATTGCTGGGTGTGTTGCGATACTAGACCTCCCTTCTATGAGGCAATAGGCATCCACTCAAAGGCGAAAAGGGTAAATGGTTCAAACCCAACACAATGTTTATGGGATTCTGAAGGTCGAAAACCAGGCCTGACGATGCAACATGTATCGGGACAAGGGAGATGTATTGGGAATGTACCCCCAGAGAAAAATAAATTATGCAAGATAAGAGCTTCCCTGAAAGGGAAGCCCCCTGCTGATTGGCTAATACCAGCCCGTAACACCAAATGGATCTGCTCCAAAACTGGAATCACTCCCTGTTTATCTCTTAAATTGTTCAACGAATATGAGGAATATTGCATCCAAGTGATGATAATCCCCCGGATCATATACCACCCTGAGGAATTTGTGCATAATAACCAGAATACCCAGAGTCACCACTTACAGAAACGAGAACCATTTACCTTTACGGCTTTGACAATAGCCACTTTGATAGCTGTAGGAGCAACAGGCGCGGGCACAGGAATAACGTCATTGGTCCAACAAAATCAGAAATTTCAATCACTTAGAATAGCAGTAGACGAAGACTTGGTAAGAATTGAACAATCAATAACTGCCTTGGAAAAATCTGTTAGATCATTATCAGAGGTGGTGCTACAAAACCGAAGGGGGTTAGATTTAATGTTTCTACAACAAGGTGGGCTATGTGCTGCCTTGGGAGAACAATGTTGTGTATATGCTGATCACACAGGGATTGTAAGGGATACTATGACAAAACTTCGGGAAGGCCTAGAAAAACGAAAACGAGAACAAGAAACGCAACAAAGCTGGTATGAGTCCTGGTTTAACCACTCTCCTTGGCTTACCGCATTACTATCTACCATTGCAGGACCCTTGATTATATTAATACTGGTATTAACTTTTGGACCCTGTATATTCAATAGAGTAGTTACAATTGTAAAAAACAGATTGGAAGCAGCTCATTTGATGCTTATGAGAGCCAAGCATGAACCTCTGGGAGGAATACCGGAGGTGGAGGAGACCCTCATTTTGAGCCAGCAGGTGCTTAAGCGATTTGATGAACAAAATAGTGAAAAGAAAAAGGGGGGATTGTAATAAACTGTGAGCTGTTTGTTCATCAAACCTTGTCAGAACAATGGAGAGTTATATGAAATACACAAAGTCGGCCACAAGAAAGTTACATTAAATACACAAGGTCAGCCACAGGCACCTGGCTATGTAAAAACGGCATGCAGGACTGCGAAAGGAGGGAGCGGGGGGGGGCTCATAAAGATGAAGGGTATAAAACCAGTAACTTTCTAACCATATAGTTTGAAGAAGCAATTAGTGGGAGGGGGAAGTCTGGTTTGGAGCAAGAAACAGTCTCACATTATCTCGAGGGAGGGAGGGAGTGATTAAAAGGAGCAAGGATTCGAGAACAGGATGGCACCCATCACATAAATCTCCTTGTTCAAGAAGGACACGAATCGGCTCAGACTGATAAGGACACTGCCAACTTGTGGGAACAGCACATTCCAGGCAAAGGTGAAAAGTACACCGTGAAGAAGACCTACGGCCTTCCTCCCAAAAGACCCCCGAAGACCCTCGCCCACAATTCCTGGGAGAATTTGCGCAAGCGCGAAGGACTGATAAGCTAATTAGCATACGAAGCGAGAGTAGGTGGGTTTAGGTAATGAATATGTATAAGCATCAACGGAATATTTATTGTTTTTACTGTATAAGAATGGGGCGGTTTGCTATCTCGGCGCGCGCCGTTGGCGGAGCAGGAGACTCCCCGGCCGCCCAGCGCTGTTTTGCTTACTGGTCGCTTGCTTTAATAAACCAAATTTTTAATTGGCCAATCTCTGTCAGTTAATTGGACAAAGAGGGCAGATAAACTATAACAGCAGGACGCCATTTTATGGGGGCAGGACGCCATTTTGGGGGGGTAGAAGGCCCAGTTGTGGGGCAGGGGGCCACTTTCGGGGGCAAGAGAGCATTTTGGGGGGCAGGACGCCATTTTGGGGGGTAGAAGGCCCAGTTATGGGGCAGGAGACCACTTTCGGGGGCGAGAGCGCATTTTGTGGGGCAAGGAGGCCATTTTGGGGGTCGCCCCACCCACGGCGAGGGAGGACCCGAGACACCCAATCGCGGCGAGGGACGACCCGAGACACCCAATGGCGGCGAGGGAAGACCTCCGGTGTCCAATGGCGGCAAGGTGAGACCCGAGTGAGCTCCGCCCCCCACCCCCCCAGCTTATGGGCGGGGCCACGTTGGGTTGGCCAACCTGGTTGAGCTCTCAAGACCCGCGATGGCCCCGCCCACGGCGGCCATCTTGGGACAGAACGCTGGGCAGAGATGAGAGGCGGGAAGGGGCCCAGGGGAGTTTTTACTCGTGGCCCATGCCGCGCTGGCAAAGCAGCGCCGTCCCCTCCTCTTCCTCGGAGGAAGGGGGTGGGCGGGGCTTCCTCCCGGCACGGGGCCGTCCGCGGGGGCTCAGCCCTCGTCGCTGCCGGAGACGCTGGCCATGGCGTAGGCGCCGGCGTCGTCCTTGTCGTGCAGCCCCTTCCAGTGAACGCCGCCTGGCCGGGGGAGGGGGGCGGGGCCTAGGCGGGGGGTGCAGCCGTGATGGCCCCGCCCCCTCAGTGAAAAACCGGGTGGCCCTGCCCCCTTCCCGGTTTTATATCGCTCGATGTTAAGCTTGGGAAGAGGGAGGGGTGGAGGGAGGTTATCTTGTTCTCTGTCTCATTATCTTGCTGTTTGTAGTAATAAATGAATAGTTTTCCCCAAGTCGAGTCTGTTTTGCCCGTGACGGTAAATTTAAGGATTTCTCCCTGTCCTTATCTCAAACCTCGAGCCGTTTTTCCTTACATTATCTCCCCCTGTTCTCTCAGAGGGTGGGAGGAGTGAGAGAGAGACTGCGTAGTCTGGTCCTGATCGGGGCTGAACTACGACAGTGTTACTTTCTTAAACATTCTCCAAACCCATAGGTACAGCACAATAGTTAATAGTAATAAAATTCCTAAGCTAATCAATAAGATCACAACGGGGCGCACCATAGTATTAAGGATCCCTGTTGCCTCTGTCCCAGCCCCACTCATGCCCTGAGTACATTTCCATTTTGTGCATAACCACAGTGGCCAAGTTTAAGCCCGACCGTTTAAAAGGTGGTCCCATGCTTCCTGTAAACCCAAGGGAGGCGTGAGACCACGGCCATTTGGTGTCCTTTTGATTACAAGTTAGTGGTAAGATGCAGGAAAATATTGTAAGCCCAATCACAATTCCAATTAAACAATTGGTCATTTTAGGATTTAGTTGGTCTAGTGGATTAGTACAGCTACTTCTGTAGATAATGTACTGCCTTTGGTGACCTGCTAAAATGGGTTTTATATTTCCTATAATAAAATGACAAATAAGATATAAACTGTACCGATGACAGATTTGGGCGAGATTAGTTACTGGCCGGTCCCGGTTTCTTTGTCCGGTATCGTTTGCTGTGGTGTCCCTCCGGTTCACTACTGCACTGTTCCCGCCCTTATCCGTTCGAACGAGTTTAAGTCTCAAGTCTTCGTTGTTGTCTGGAGTTACTTTCCACAAGGTTGCAGAGGCTCTCTTGATCCGAGTATGGTGTATCCAGGAGTTCTGTCCCTTTACCTTAATTGCCGTGTAGGTGGAGAGGAGGACTTGAAAAGGTCCGGCCCACTGTGGTTCCAGAGTTTTTTCTGTAAGAGACTTAACATATACATAGTCCCCTGGTTGTATATCGTGAACAGGCCCATCCAGACCCCTACGACGTGTTCCCATTGCATGTTTTTCAATTCTTTTTAATTGTTTGTTTAGTGCCACCATATAGGAGGTCATTATTTCTTCACCAATTTGTGAAGACGTTCCCTTTTGTACCCCATAGGGTCGTCCATATAGAATTTCGAATGGACTAAGCCCTTCTCTTGCTCTTGGTCTGGTTCGTATTCGTATAAGAGCTAATGGTAAAGTTAGATTAGTTTCCTGACCCAACTTGACAATCTGTTGTTTGATTAGGTGATTCATTTTCTCCACCTGGCCACTTGATTGTGGTCGGTAAGAGGTATGTAATTGCCACTCTATCCCTAGATGGTGGCTAATTGCTTGTACTATTCTGGACACAAAATGTGGTCCTCTATCCGATGACATTACTGCTGCGACTCCAAACCTAGGTACTATTTCCTGGAGCAGTATTTTGGTTACTTCCCAGGCTTTAGCAGTTCCGCACGGGAAAGCTTCTGGCCAGCCTGAAAAGGTATCCGTAAGTACTAATAAGTATCGATACCCCCCTTTTCTAGGGAGTTCTGAGAAATCAATCTGCCAACGTTGTCCCGGACCATTCCCCTTTCCGATTTTTTCAAGTTTCGGCCCTTTTACAACTTTAGGATTAGTCTGGAGACAAAGATCACATTGTTGAGTTACTTGTCTAACGGTAGTGTCTAAGTTTCGCACTATTATGTTCCTGATGAGATCTTTATATAGGGCTTCTGCCCCCCCCTCCCCCCAGTGTCTTTTTCTATGTTCTTCTCGGACTACTGACCATATCATGTAGGAGGGAATTACTACCCTCCCGTGTGAGGGGTAGTAATTGGCCCACCCTTCCTCATTATATGACCCCTTTAGATCATTAATAAGTTTGCCGACTTCCTTTGTGTATTCTGGTTTACCTTCTAGAAATACCTGTCCATCAGGTATTAGCGCACCCTCTACCTTGATTGTTTCTCTAGCTGCTTGTTTTGCTTCCCTATCTGCCAGCTCATTTCCTCTTTCCAATTCTGTGCTCACTTTCTGGTGTGCTTTAATATGCATAATTGCCACCTTTTTGGGAAGCTGGACTGCATTCAGGATTTTCAAAATCCCTTCTGCGTGTTTGATGGTTTTTCCATGAGAATTTAACAGTCCTCTTGCCTTCCATATTGCTCCATGGGCATGTACCACCCCAAAGGCATATTTAGGGTCAGTCCAAATGTTTACAGTCCTTCCCTGGGCTCTCTCCAGGGCTCAGGTAAGGGCTATGATCTCGGCCTTTTGGGCTGAGACGTCGGCTGATAGTGGCCTGGACTCTATCACCTTTTCAAAAGTGGTAACAGCATATCCGGAATGTCGCCTTCCATTTAACATATAGCTGCTTCCATCGGTGAACCAATGTTCGGCTCCATCGACAGGGACATCTTTAAGATCCGTTCGACTAGAATACATGGTTTCAATTGTTTCCACGCAGTCATGACTCACCGGCTCCCCGATGTTCCCATCAAGGAATGAGGCCGGATTGATGATGTTTGTGGTCACGATTTCAACATCATCCTGTTCAACCATTATAGCTTGATATTTCAGGAACCTTTGTGGGGAAAGCCAATGCCCTCCTTTTGCTTCAAGGACCGCAGATACAGTCTGGGAAACTAGGACAGTCATTTTCTGGCCTAGAGTGAACTTTCAGGCTTCTTGAATGTTTAGAATGACAGCTGCTACTGCTCTCAGACAGCTGGGCCACTGTCGCAGTTCAGCCCTGATCAGGACCAGACTACACAGTCTCTCTCTCGCTCCCCCCACCCTCCGAGAGAATAGGGGGAGATGATATAAGAAAAACGGCTCGAGGTTTGAGATAAGGACGGGAAGAAATTTGTAAAGTTACCGTTACAGGCAAAACAGACTCGACTTGGGGAAAAACACTCATTTATTTCTAAAACTAGCAGGAGAATGAGACAGGGAACAAGATAACCTCCCCCCACTCCTCCCTCTTCCCGGGCTTAACATTATCTCTACTACCTTCCCCTCCCGAGCAGCATGGAGGGGGGGTCGGGGGCGGGGGGGGGGGAATGGGGGTCGCAGTCAGTTCATCACGCGTTGTTTTACGCCTCTGTGTCATCGTTGGGGGAAGAACTACTTGCATTCCTCCTCTGCTCCAGCGTGGGGTCCCTCCCACGGGCCACAGTCCTCCGTGAAACTGCCCCGGCGTGGGTCATCTCTTCCACGGGGTGCAGTCCCTCTAGAACAGCTGTCCCAGCGGGCCCTCCACGGGGCACAGCCTCCTTCAGGCCTCCACCTGCTCCGGCGTGGGGTCCTCCACGGGCTGCAGGTGGATCTCTGCCCCTCCGTGGACCTCCATGGGCTGCAGGGGGACAACCTGCTCCACCATGGTCGTCACCACGAGTTGCAGAGGAATCTTGGCCAGAAGCCATATTACTCCTCCCCCTCCTTCTTCACTGACCTTGGCGTCTGCAGCCGTTCCTCGCAACAGGCTGGCAGACGCCTCTCAGGATCCTTTTTACATCTTATTCACTTCAACTGCTCCTCTCCACTTCTTGCAGCCAGGCCGGGCCGAGTTGGGCCCAGTCGGCTGCCCGGCGGGAGGCCAGAGGGTGAGGCCTGCAAGGCCCACAAGGCTCGCGCTTCCCCCTCTCTGCCCCCCGCTCAGCTGCTTCACATCTCTCCCTTTTTTTTTTTCTGTTTCCCCCTTCTTAAATATGTTATAGCAGAGGCATTATCACAGAACATTCTGCTACCAATTGGCTCGGCCTTGGCCAGCAGTGGGTCCGCCCTAGGCCCGGCCAAGTCCACTGAACAAAGGGGAGCGACTTCCAGCAGTTTCCTACAGAAGCTACCACCTTAGCACCCCCCCACTAACAAAACCAGAACAGCCACCCTTTCGCAGCGGCATCCAGCTGTTTGGAGAAGTATGCTACCGCCCGTCTGTATGGTCCCAAATCTTGTGCCAATATTCCTAGTGCCATTCCTTGTTTTTCGTGGGAAAATAGAAAAAATGGCTTACTCACATCAGGAAGTCCCAATGCTGATGCCGACATCAGGGCTTTCTTCAGCTGATGGAAGGCTCGATCTGACTCAGCATCCCACTGGAGATCCTTTTGGTTAGCTGCTATCAGGGAATAGAGTGGCTTAAACAGGCAGACCATAATCACATATCCAAAGTTGGCACCACCCTGTCATTCCTAAGAATGTCCGTAGTTCCTTTATAGTTTGTGGTCGGGGGCTTTGGCATATGGCCTCTTTCCGGGCTTGTCCTAGGATCCGTTGTCCGGCACTGATCTCGTACCCCAGGTACGTGACCTGGGGTTGTAACAACGCCTGTGCCTTTTTCTTAGAAACCCGATATCCCTGTAGTCCCAGGAAATTTAACAGACTCACGGTCCAAATGACACAGGATTCTTTGGCTCTGGTTGCAATAAGAAGGTCGTCTACATACTGTAACACCTTCCCTTCTTCTGAAGGTGGTTCCCATGATTCCAAGTCCTTTGCTAGCTGATTCCTCAAAACTGTGGGGCACGAGAAGTGCCTGCTCCGGAGGCTTCTTGCGAGCAGCGCTAAAAGCACGCGAACATCGCGTTTCTGTGCTTTCCTGAACAGCTTGCGCTGGGACAGTTACAGCCGCGTTTTGCAAGCTGTCCGGGGTTCTGAGGCACTAAAAGTGCGGATGTGTGGCGACTGTCCAAGACGAGAACCGGCTGCTCTGAAAGCCCTTCCTGCTCTTCACGTACGCTTTCTAGCAGCTCTACGGACACACACGCGTCAGCCTCTTCACTGTCCTACACAGCTAGCACGCTGGCAGTTACCGTCAACTTGGAAGCAGCCGCGCAGAAGGCAGTCGCCCTGCAACCGGCGAACAGCGCATCATCGCGGCTACACGCGAGCTGGCCGCACTCGGAGCTTTCGCGGCTCTTCTCTCGCTCTTTCCCGCAGAGCTCCGGCGATGCACAACTCGAACCGCGAAAGCCGCAATGAGCTTTGTGCAAGCTGCGCAGAAGAAACAAGGCACTAAACCGGCAAATGTCCAGCTAATCTCCAACGTGAAAAGGCTCAGCAAGGAAAGCTCTTGCTAACAGCCCAGAAGCATTGCGACGCTTCTCTGGATGATTTGCCCACCAACACTTCACATCAGCTCAAGCCGGCTGCCCGGAGGAAAAGAGGCTAGGAAAGATCGTAGCAGGCACGGTTGTTGCTGCACGAGAAGTGCCTGCTCCGGAGGCTTCTTGCGAGCAGCGCTAAAAGCACGCGAACATCGCGTTTCTGTGCTTTCCTGAACAGCTTGCGCTGGGACAGTTACAGCCGTGTTTTGCAAGCTGTCCGGGGTTCTGAGGCACTAAAAGTGCGGATGTGTGGCGACTGTCCAAGACGAGAACCGGCTGCTCTGAAAGCCCTTCCTGCTCGTCACGTACGCTTTCTAGCAGCTCTACGGACACACACGCGTCAGCCTCTTCACTGTCCTACACAGCTAGCACGCTGGCAGTTACCGTCAACTTGGAAGCAGCCGCGCAGAAGGCAGTCGCCCTGCAACCGGCGAACAGCGCACATTCGCGGCTACACGCGAGCTGGCCGCACTCGGAGCTTTCGCGGCTCTTCTCTCGCTCTTTCCCGCAGAGCTCCGGCGATGCACAACTCGAACCGCGAAAGCCGCAATGAGCTTTGTGCAAGCTGCGCAGAAGAAACAAGGCACTAAACCGGCAAATGTCCAGCTAATCTCCAACGTGAAAAGGGTCAGCAAGGAAAGCTCTTGCTAACAGCCCAGAAGCATTGCGACGCTTCTCTGGATGATTTGCCCACCAACACTTCACATCAGCTCAAGCCGGCTGCCCGGAGGAAAAGAGGCTAGGAAAGATCGTAGCAGGCACGGTTGTTGCTGCACGAGAAGTGCCTGCTCCGGAGGCTTCTTGCGAGCAGCGCTAAAAGCACGCGAACATCGCGTTTCTGTGCTTTCCTGAACAGCTTGCGCTGGGACAGTTACAGCCGTGTTTTGCAAGCTGTCCGGGGTTCTGAGGCACTAAAAGTGCGGATGTGTGGCGACTGTCCAAGACGAGAACCGGCTGCTCTGAAAGCCCTTCCTGCTCGTCACGTACGCTTTCTAGCAGCTCTACGGACACACACGCGTCAGCCTCTTCACTGTCCTACACAGCTAGCACGCTGGCAGTTACCGTCAACTTGGAAGCAGCCGCGCAGAAGGCAGTCGCCCTGCAACCGGCGAACAGCGCACATTCGCGGCTACACGCGAGCTGGCCGCACTCGGAGCTTTCGCGGCTCTTCTCTCGCTCTTTCCCGCAGAGCTCCGGCGATGCACAACTCGAACCGCGAAAGCCGCAATGAGCTTTGTGCAAGCTGCGCAGAAGAAACAAGGCACTAAACCGGCAAATGTCCAGCTAATCTCCAACGTGAAAAGGCTCAGCAAGGAAAGCTCTTGCTAACAGCCCAGAAGCATTGCGACGCTTCTCTGGATGATTTGCCCACCAACACTTCACATCAGCTCAAGCCGGCTGCCCGGAGGAAAAGAGGCTAGGAAAGATCGTAGCAGGCACGGTTGTTGCTGCACGAGAAGTGCCTGCTCCGGAGGCTTCTTGCGAGCAGCGCTAAAAGCACGCGAACATCGCGTTTCTGTGCTTTCCTGAACAGCTTGCGCTGGGACAGTTACAGCCGTGTTTTGCAAGCAGTCCGGGGTTCTGAGGCACTAAAAGTGCGGATGTGTGGCGACTGTGCAAGACGAGAACCGGCTGCTCTGAAAGCCCTTCCTGCTCGTCACGTACGCTTTCTAGCAGC
Organism: Chlamydotis macqueenii; assembly: GCF_036417535.1. Taxonomy (NCBI): domain Eukaryota; kingdom Metazoa; phylum Chordata; class Aves; order Otidiformes; family Otididae; genus Chlamydotis; species Chlamydotis macqueenii. The sequence continues at coordinate 47,315 of NW_028239152.1, forward strand.
TCTACGGACACACACGCGTCAGCCTCTTCACTGTCCTACACAGCTAGCACGCTGGCAGTTACCGTCAACTTGGAAGCAGCCGCGCAGAAGGCACTCGCCCTGCAACCGGCGAACAGCGCACATTCGCGGCTACACGCGAGCTGGCCGCACTCGGAGCTTTCGCGGCTCTTCTCTCGCTCTTTCCCGCAGAGCTCCGGCGATGCACAACTCGAACCGCGAAAGCCGCAATGAGCTTTGTGCAAGCTGCGCAGAAGAAACAAGGCACTAAACCGGCAAATGTCCAGCTAATCTCCAACGTGAAAAGGGTCAGCAAGGAAAGCTCTTGCTAACAGCCCAGAAGCATTGCGACGCTTCTCTGGATGATTTGCCCACCAACACTTCACATCAGCTCAAGCCGGCTGCCCGGAGGAAAAGAGGCTAGGAAAGATCGTAGCAGGCACGGTTGTTGCTGCACGAGAAGTGCCTGCTCCGGAGGCTTCTTGCGAGCAGCGCTAAAAGCACGCGAACATCGCGTTTCTGTGCTTTCCTGAACAGCTTGCGCTGGGACAGTTACAGCCGTGTTTTGCAAGCTGTCCGGGGTTCTGAGGCACTAAAAGTGCGGATGTGTGGCGACTGTCCAAGACGAGAACCGGCTGCTCTGAAAGCCCTTCCTGCTCGTCACGTACGCTTTCTAGCAGCTCTACGGACACACACGCGTCAGCCTCTTCACTGTCCTACACAGCTAGCACGCTGGCAGTTACCGTCAACTTGGAAGCAGCCGCGCAGAAGGCAGTCGCCCTGCAACCGGCGAACAGCGCACATTCGCGGCTACACGCGAGCTGGCCGCACTCGGAGCTTTCGCGGCTCTTCTCTCGCTCTTTCCCGCAGAGCTCCGGCGATGCACAACTCGAACCGCGAAAGCCGCAATGAGCTTTGTGCAAGCTGCGCAGAAGAAACAAGGCACTAAACCGGCAAATGTCCAGCTAATCTCCAACGTGAAAAGGCTCAGCAAGGAAAGCTCTTGCTAACAGCCCAGAAGCATTGCGACGCTTCTCTGGATGATTTGCCCACCAACACTTCACATCAGCTCAAGCCGGCTGCCCGGAGGAAAAGAGGCTAGGAAAGATCGTAGCAGGCACGGTTGTTGCTGCACGAGAAGTGCCTGCTCCGGAGGCTTCTTGCGAGCAGCGCTAAAAGCACGCGAACATCGCGTTTCTGTGCTTTCCTGAACAGCTTGCGCTGGGACAGTTACAGCCGTGTTTTGCAAGCTGTCCGGGGTTCTGAGGCACTAAAAGTGCGGATGTGTGGCGACTGCCTAAGACGAGAACCGGCTGCTCTGAAAGCCCTTCCTGCTCGTCACGTACGCTTTCTAGCAGCTCTACGGACACACACGCGTCAGCCTCTTCACTGTCCTACACAGCTAGCACGCTGGCAGTTACCGTCAACTTGGAAGCAGCCGCGCAGAAGGCACTCGCCCTGCAACCGGCGAACAGCGCACATTCGCGGCTACACGCGAGCTGGCCGCACTCGGAGCTTTCGCGGCTCTTCTCTCGCTCTTTCCCGCAGAGCTCCGGCGATGCACAACTCGAACCGCGAAAGCCGCAATGAGCTTTGTGCAAGCTGCGCAGAAGAAACAAGGCACTAAACCGGCAAATGTCCAGCTAATCTCCAACGTGAAAAGGCTCAGCAAGGAAAGCTCTTGCTAACAGCCCAGAAGCATTGCGACGCTTCTCTGGATGATTTGCCCACCAACACTTCACATCAGCTCAAGCCGGCTGCCCGGAGGAAAAGAGGCTAGGAAAGATCGTAGCAGGCACGGTTGTTGCTGCACGAGAAGTGCCTGCTCCGGAGGCTTCTTGCGAGCAGCGCTAAAAGCACGCGAACATCGCGTTTCTGTGCTTTCCTGAACAGCTTGCGCTGGGACAGTTACAGCCGTGTTTTGCAAGCTGTCCGGGGTTCTGAGGCACTAAAAGTGCGGATGTGTGGCGACTGTGCAAGACGAGAACCGGCTGCTCTGAAAGCCCTTCCTGCTCGTCACGTACGCTTTCTAGCAGCTCTACGGACACACACGCGTCAGCCTCTTCACTGTCCTACACAGCTAGCACGCTGGCAGTTACCGTCAACTTGGAAGCAGCCGCGCAGAAGGCAGTCGCCCTGCAACCGGCGAACAGCGCACATTCGCGGCTACACGCGAGCTGGCCGCACTCGGAGCTTTCGCGGCTCTTCTCTCGCTCTTTCCCGCAGAGCTCCGGCGATGCACAACTCGAACCGCGAAAGCCGCAATGAGCTTTGTGCAAGCTGCGCAGAAGAAACAAGGCACTAAACCGGCAAATGTCCAGCTAATCTCCAACGTGAAAAGGCTCAGCAAGGAAAGCTCTTGCTAACAGCCCAGAAGCATTGCGACGCTTCTCTGGATGATTTGCCCACCAACACTTCACATCAGCTCAAGCCGGCTGCCCGGAGGAAAAGAGGCTAGGAAAGATCGTAGCAGGCACGGTTGTTGCTGCACGAGAAGTGCCTGCTCCGGAGGCTTCTTGCGAGCAGCGCTAAAAGCACGCGAACATCGCGTTTCTGTGCTTTCCTGAACAGCTTGCGCTGGGACAGTTACAGCCGTGTTTTGCAAGCTGTCCGGGGTTCTGAGGCACTAAAAGTGCGGATGTGTGGCGACTGTGCAAGACGAGAACCGGCTGCTCTGAAAGCCCTTCCTGCTCGTCACGTACGCTTTCTAGCAGCTCTACGGACACACACGCGTCAGCCTCTTCACTGTCCTACACAGCTAGCACGCTGGCAGTTACCGTCAACTTGGAAGCAGCCGCGCAGAAGGCAGTCGCCCTGCAACCGGCGAACAGCGCACATTCGCGGCTACACGCGAGCTGGCCGCACTCGGAGCTTTCGCGGCTCTTCTCTCGCTCTTTCCCGCAGAGCTCCGGCGATGCACAACTCGAACCGCGAAAGCCGCAATGAGCTTTGTGCAAGCTGCGCAGAAGAAACAAGGCACTAAACCGGCAAATGTCCAGCTAATCTCCAACGTGAAAAGGCTCAGCAAGGAAAGCTCTTGCTAACAGCCCAGAAGCATTGCGACGCTTCTCTGGATGATTTGCCCACCAACACTTCACATCAGCTCAAGCCGGCTGCCCGGAGGAAAAGAGGCTAGGAAAGATCGTAGCAGGCACGGTTGTTGCTGCACGAGAAGTGCCTGCTCCGGAGGCTTCTTGCGAGCAGCGCTAAAAGCACGCGAACATCGCGTTTCTGTGCTTTCCTGAACAGCTTGCGCTGGGACAGTTACAGCCGTGTTTTGCAAGCTGTCCGGGGTTCTGAGGCACTAAAAGTGCGGATGTGTGGCGACTGTGCAAGACGAGAACCGGCTGCTCTGAAAGCCCTTCCTGCTCGTCACGTACGCTTTCTAGCAGCTCTACGGACACACACGCGTCAGCCTCTTCACTGTCCTACACAGCTAGCACGCTGGCAGTTACCGTCAACTTGGAAGCAGCCGCGCAGAAGGCACTCGCCCTGCAACCGGCGAACAGCGCACATTCGCGGCTACACGCGAGCTGGCCGCACTCGGAGCTTTCGCGGCTCTTCTCTCGCTCTTTCCCGCAGAGCTCCGGCGATGCACAACTCGAACCGCGAAAGCCGCAATGAGCTTTGTGCAAGCTGCGCAGAAGAAACAAGGCACTAAACCGGCAAATGTCCAGCTAATCTCCAACGTGAAAAGGCTCAGCAAGGAAAGCTCTTGCTAACAGCCCAGAAGCATTGCGACTCTTCTCTGGATGATTTGCCCACCAACACTTCACATCAGCTCAAGCCGGCTGCCCGGAGGAAAAGAGGCTAGGAAAGATCGTAGCAGGCACGGTTGTTGCTGCACGAGAAGTGCCTGCTCCGGAGGCTTCTTGCGAGCAGCGCTAAAAGCACGCGAACATCGCGTTTCTGTGCTTTCCTGAACAGCTTGCGCTGGGACAGTTACAGCCGTGTTTTGCAAGCTGTCCGGGGTTCTGAGGCACTAAAAGTGCGGATGTGTGGCGACTGTGCAAGACGAGAACCGGCTGCTCTGAAAGCCCTTCCTGCTCGTCACGTACGCTTTCTAGCAGCTCTACGGACACACACGCGTCAGCCTCTTCACTGTCCTACACAGCTAGCACGCTGGCAGTTACCGTCAACTTGGAAGCAGCCGCGCAGAAGGCAGTCGCCCTGCAACCGGCGAACAGCGCACATTCGCGGCTACACGCGAGCTGGCCGCACTCGGAGCTTTCGCGGCTCTTCTCTCGCTCTTTCCCGCAGAGCTCCGGCGATGCACAACTCGAACCGCGAAAGCCGCAATGAGCTTTGTGCAAGCTGCGCAGAAGAAACAAGGCACTAAACCGGCAAATGTCCAGCTAATCTCCAACGTGAAAAGGCTCAGCAAGGAAAGCTCTTGCTAACAGCCCAGAAGCATTGCGACGCTTCTCTGGATGATTTGCCCACCAACACTTCACATCAGCTCAAGCCGGCTGCCCGGAGGAAAAGAGGCTAGGAAAGATCGTAGCAGGCACGGTTGTTGCTGCACGAGAAGTGCCTGCTCCGGAGGCTTCTTGCGAGCAGCGCTAAAAGCACGCGAACATCGCGTTTCTGTGCTTTCCTGAACAGCTTGCGCTGGGACAGTTACAGCCGTGTTTTGCAAGCTGTCCGGGGTTCTGAGGCACTAAAAGTGCGGATGTGTGGCGACTGTGCAAGACGAGAACCGGCTGCTCTGAAAGCCCTTCCTGCTCGTCACGTACGCTTTCTAGCAGCTCTACGGACACACACGCGTCAGCCTCTTCACTGTCCTACACAGCTAGCACGCTGGCAGTTACCGTCAACTTGGAAGCAGCCGCGCAGAAGGCACTCGCCCTGCAACCGGCGAACAGCGCACATTCGCGGCTACACGCGAGCTGGCCGCACTCGGAGCTTTCGCGGCTCTTCTCTCGCTCTTTCCCGCAGAGCTCCGGCGATGCACAACTCGAACCGCGAAAGCCGCAATGAGCTTTGTGCAAGCTGCGCAGAAGAAACAAGGCACTAAACCGGCAAATGTCCAGCTAATCTCCAACGTGAAAAGGCTCAGCAAGGAAAGCTCTTGCTAACAGCCCAGAAGCATTGCGACGCTTCTCTGGATGATTTGCCCACCAACACTTCACATCAGCTCAAGCCGGCTGCCCGGAGGAAAAGAGGCTAGGAAAGATCGTAGCAGGCACGGTTGTTGCTGCACGAGAAGTGCCTGCTCCGGAGGCTTCTTGCGAGCAGCGCTAAAAGCACGCGAACATCGCGTTTCTGTGCTTTCCTGAACAGCTTGCGCTGGGACAGTTACAGCCGTGTTTTGCAAGCTGTCCGGGGTTCTGAGGCACTAAAAGTGCGGATGTGTGGCGACTGTGCAAGACGAGAACCGGCTGCTCTGAAAGCCCTTCCTGCTCGTCACGTACGCTTTCTAGCAGCTCTACGGACACACACGCGTCAGCCTCTTCACTGTCCTACACAGCTAGCACGCTGGCAGTTACCGTCAACTTGGAAGCAGCCGCGCAGAAGGCACTCGCCCTGCAACCGGCGAACAGCGCACATTCGCGGCTACACGCGAGCTGGCCGCACTCGGAGCTTTCGCGGCTCTTCTCTCGCTCTTTCCCGCAGAGCTCCGGCGATGCACAACTCGAACCGCGAAAGCCGCAATGAGCTTTGTGCAAGCTGCGCAGAAGAAACAAGGCACTAAACCGGCAAATGTCCAGCTAATCTCCAACGTGAAAAGGCTCAGCAAGGAAAGCTCTTGCTAACAGCCCAGAAGCATTGCGACGCTTCTCTGGATGATTTGCCCACCAACACTTCACATCAGCTCAAGCCGGCTGCCCGGAGGAAAAGAGGCTAGGAAAGATCGTAGCAGGCACGGTTGTTGCTGCACGAGAAGTGCCTGCTCCGGAGGCTTCTTGCGAGCAGCGCTAAAAGCACGCGAACATCGCGTTTCTGTGCTTTCCTGAACAGCTTGCGCTGGGACAGTTACAGCCGTGTTTTGCAAGCTGTCCGGGGTTCTGAGGCACTAAAAGTGCGGATGTGTGGCGACTGTGCAAGACGAGAACCGGCTGCTCTGAAAGCCCTTCCTGCTCGTCACGTACGCTTTCTAGCAGCTCTACGGACACACACGCGTCAGCCTCTTCACTGTCCTACACAGCTAGCACGCTGGCAGTTACCGTCAACTTGGAAGCAGCCGCGCAGAAGGCACTCGCCCTGCAACCGGCGAACAGCGCACATTCGCGGCTACACGCGAGCTGGCCGCACTCGGAGCTTTCGCGGCTCTTCTCTCGCTCTTTCCCGCAGAGCTCCGGCGATGCACAACTCGAACCGCGAAAGCCGCAATGAGCTTTGTGCAAGCTGCGCAGAAGAAACAAGGCACTAAACCGGCAAATGTCCAGCTAATCTCCAACGTGAAAAGGCTCAGCAAGGAAAGCTCTTGCTAACAGCCCAGAAGCATTGCGACGCTTCTCTGGATGATTTGCCCACCAACACTTCACATCAGCTCAAGCCGGCTGCCCGGAGGAAAAGAGGCTAGGAAAGATCGTAGCAGGCACGGTTGTTGCTGCACGAGAAGTGCCTGCTCCGGAGGCTTCTTGCGAGCAGCGCTAAAAGCACGCGAACATCGCGTTTCTGTGCTTTCCTGAACAGCTTGCGCTGGGACAGTTACAGCCGTGTTTTGCAAGCTGTCCGGGGTTCTGAGGCACTAAAAGTGCGGATGTGTGGCGACTGTCCAAGACGAGAACCGGCTGCTCTGAAAGCCCTTCCTGCTCGTCACGTACGCTTTCTAGCAGCTCTACGGACACACACGCGTCAGCCTCTTCACTGTCCTACACAGCTAGCACGCTGGCAGTTACCGTCAACTTGGAAGCAGCCGCGCAGAAGGCAGTCGCCCTGCAACCGGCGAACAGCGCACATTCGCGGCTACACGCGAGCTGGCCGCACTCGGAGCTTTCGCGGCTCTTCTCTCGCTCTTTCCCGCAGAGCTCCGGCGATGCACAACTCGAACCGCGAAAGCCGCAATGAGCTTTGTGCAAGCTGCGCAGAAGAAACAAGGCACTAAACCGGCAAATGTCCAGCTAATCTCCAACGTGAAAAGGCTCAGCAAGGAAAGCTCTTGCTAACAGCCCAGAAGCATTGCGACGCTTCTCTGGATGATTTGCCCACCAACACTTCACATCAGCTCAAGCCGGCTGCCCGGAGGAAAAGAGGCTAGGAAAGATCGTAGCAGGCACGGTTGTTGCTGCACGAGAAGTGCCTGCTCCGGAGGCTTCTTGCGAGCAGCGCTAAAAGCACGCGAACATCGCGTTTCTGTGCTTTCCTGAACAGCTTGCGCTGGGACAGTTACAGCCGTGTTTTGCAAGCTGTCCGGGGTTCTGAGGCACTAAAAGTGCGGATGTGTGGCGACTGTGCAAGACGAGAACCGGCTGCTCTGAAAGCCCTTCCTGCTCGTCACGTACGCTTTCTAGCAGCTCTACGGACACACACGCGTCAGCCTCTTCACTGTCCTACACAGCTAGCACGCTGGCAGTTACCGTCAACTTGGAAGCAGCCGCGCAGAAGGCACTCGCCCTGCAACCGGCGAACAGCGCACATTCGCGGCTACACGCGAGCTGGCCGCACTCGGAGCTTTCGCGGCTCTTCTCTCGCTCTTTCCCGCAGAGCTCCGGCGATGCACAACTCGAACCGCGAAAGCCGCAATGAGCTTTGTGCAAGCTGCGCAGAAGAAACAAGGCACTAAACCGGCAAATGTCCAGCTAATCTCCAACGTGAAAAGGCTCAGCAAGGAAAGCTCTTGCTAACAGCCCAGAAGCATTGCGACGCTTCTCTGGATGATTTGCCCACCAACACTTCACATCAGCTCAAGCCGGCTGCCCGGAGGAAAAGAGGCTAGGAAAGATCGTAGCAGGCACGGTTGTTGCTGCACGAGAAGTGCCTGCTCCGGAGGCTTCTTGCGAGCAGCGCTAAAAGCACGCGAACATCGCGTTTCTGTGCTTTCCTGAACAGCTTGCGCTGGGACAGTTACAGCCGTGTTTTGCAAGCTGTCCGGGGTTCTGAGGCACTAAAAGTGCGGATGTGTGGCGACTGTCCAAGACGAGAACCGGCTGCTCTGAAAGCCCTTCCTGCTCGTCACGTACGCTTTCTAGCAGCTCTACGGACACACACGCGTCAGCCTCTTCACTGTCCTACACAGCTAGCACGCTGGCAGTTACCGTCAACTTGGAAGCAGCCGCGCAGAAGGCACTCGCCCTGCAACCGGCGAACAGCGCACATTCGCGGCTACACGCGAGCTGGCCGCACTCGGAGCTTTCGCGGCTCTTCTCTCGCTCTTTCCCGCAGAGCTCCGGCGATGCACAACTCGAACCGCGAAAGCCGCAATGAGCTTTGTGCAAGCTGCGCAGAAGAAACAAGGCACTAAACCGGCAAATGTCCAGCTAATCTCCAACGTGAAAAGGCTCAGCAAGGAAAGCTCTTGCTAACAGCCCAGAAGCATTGCGACGCTTCTCTGGATGATTTGCCCACCAACACTTCACATCAGCTCAAGCCGGCTGCCCGGAGGAAAAGAGGCTAGGAAAGATCGTAGCAGGCACGGTTGTTGCTGCACGAGAAGTGCCTGCTCCGGAGGCTTCTTGCGAGCAGCGCTAAAAGCACGCGAACATCGCGTTTCTGTGCTTTCCTGAACAGCTTGCGCTGGGACAGTTACAGCCGTGTTTTGCAAGCTGTCCGGGGTTCTGAGGCACTAAAAGTGCGGATGTGTGGCGACTGTGCAAGACGAGAACCGGCTGCTCTGAAAGCCCTTCCTGCTCGTCACGTACGCTTTCTAGCAGCTCTACGGACACACACGCGTCAGCCTCTTCACTGTCCTACACAGCTAGCACGCTGGCAGTTACCGTCAACTTGGAAGCAGCCGCGCAGAAGGCACTCGCCCTGCAACCGGCGAACAGCGCACATTCGCGGCTACACGCGAGCTGGCCGCACTCGGAGCTTTCGCGGCTCTTCTCTCGCTCTTTCCCGCAGAGCTCCGGCGATGCACAACTCGAACCGCGAAAGCCGCAATGAGCTTTGTGCAAGCTGCGCAGAAGAAACAAGGCACTAAACCGGCAAATGTCCAGCTAATCTCCAACGTGAAAAGGCTCAGCAAGGAAAGCTCTTGCTAACAGCCCAGAAGCATTGCGACGCTTCTCTGGATGATTTGCCCACCAACACTTCACATCAGCTCAAGCCGGCTGCCCGGAGGAAAAGAGGCTAGGAAAGATCGTAGCAGGCACGGTTGTTGCTGCACGAGAAGTGCCTGCTCCGGAGGCTTCTTGCGAGCAGCGCTAAAAGCACGCGAACATCGCGTTTCTGTGCTTTCCTGAACAGCTTGCGCTGGGACAGTTACAGCCGTGTTTTGCAAGCTGTCCGGGGTTCTGAGGCACTAAAAGTGCGGATGTGTGGCGACTGTGCAAGACGAGAACCGGCTGCTCTGAAAGCCCTTCCTGCTCGTCACGTACGCTTTCTAGCAGCTCTACGGACACACACGCGTCAGCCTCTTCACTGTCCTACACAGCTAGCACGCTGGCAGTTACCGTCAACTTGGAAGCAGCCGCGCAGAAGGCAGTCGCCCTGCAACCGGCGAACAGCGCACATTCGCGGCTACACGCGAGCTGGCCGCACTCGGAGCTTTCGCGGCTCTTCTCTCGCTCTTTCCCGCAGAGCTCCGGCGATGCACAACTCGAACCGCGAAAGCCGCAATGAGCTTTGTGCAAGCTGCGCAGAAGAAACAAGGCACTAAACCGGCAAATGTCCAGCTAATCTCCAACGTGAAAAGGCTCAGCAAGGAAAGCTCTTGCTAACAGCCCAGAAGCATTGCGACGCTTCTCTGGATGATTTGCCCACCAACACTTCACATCAGCTCAAGCCGGCTGCCCGGAGGAAAAGAGGCTAGGAAAGATCGTAGCAGGCACGGTTGTTGCTGCACGAGAAGTGCCTGCTCCGGAGGCTTCTTGCGAGCAGCGCTAAAAGCACGCGAACATCGCGTTTCTGTGCTTTCCTGAACAGCTTGCGCTGGGACAGTTACAGCCGTGTTTTGCAAGCTGTCCGGGGTTCTGAGGCACTAAAAGTGCGGATGTGTGGCGACTGTCCAAGACGAGAACCGGCTGCTCTGAAAGCCCTTCCTGCTCGTCACGTACGCTTTCTAGCAGCTCTACGGACACACACGCGTCAGCCTCTTCACTGTCCTACACAGCTAGCACGCTGGCAGTTACCGTCAACTTGGAAGCAGCCGCGCAGAAGGCAGTCGCCCTGCAACCGGCGAACAGCGCACATTCGCGGCTACACGCGAGCTGGCCGCACTCGGAGCTTTCGCGGCTCTTCTCTCGCTCTTTCCCGCAGAGCTCCGGCGATGCACAACTCGAACCGCGAAAGCCGCAATGAGCTTTGTGCAAGCTGCGCAGAAGAAACAAGGCACTAAACCGGCAAATGTCCAGCTAATCTCCAACGTGAAAAGGCTCAGCAAGGAAAGCTCTTGCTAACAGCCCAGAAGCATTGCGACGCTTCTCTGGATGATTTGCCCACCAACACTTCACATCAGCTCAAGCCGGCTGCCCGGAGGAAAAGAGGCTAGGAAAGATCGTAGCAGGCACGGTTGTTGCTGCACGAGAAGTGCCTGCTCCGGAGGCTTCTTGCGAGCAGCGCTAAAAGCACGCGAACATCGCGTTTCTGTGCTTTCCTGAACAGCTTGCGCTGGGACAGTTACAGCCGTGTTTTGCAAGCTGTCCGGGGTTCTGAGGCACTAAAAGTGCGGATGTGTGGCGACTGTGCAAGACGAGAACCGGCTGCTCTGAAAGCCCTTCCTGCTCGTCACGTACGCTTTCTAGCAGCTCTACGGACACACACGCGTCAGCCTCTTCACTGTCCTACACAGCTAGCACGCTGGCAGTTACCGTCAACTTGGAAGCAGCCGCGCAGAAGGCAGTCGCCCTGCAACCGGCGAACAGCGCACATTCGCGGCTACACGCGAGCTGGCCGCACTCGGAGCTTTCGCGGCTCTTCTCTCGCTCTTTCCCGCAGAGCTCCGGCGATGCACAACTCGAACCGCGAAAGCCGCAATGAGCTTTGTGCAAGCTGCGCAGAAGAAACAAGGCACTAAACCGGCAAATGTCCAGCTAATCTCCAACGTGAAAAGGCTCAGCAAGGAAAGCTCTTGCTAACAGCCCAGAAGCATTGCGACGCTTCTCTGGATGATTTGCCCACCAACACTTCACATCAGCTCAAGCCGGCTGCCCGGAGGAAAAGAGGCTAGGAAAGATCGTAGCAGGCACGGTTGTTGCTGCACGAGAAGTGCCTGCTCCGGAGGCTTCTTGCGAGCAGCGCTAAAAGCACGCGAACATCGCGTTTCTGTGCTTTCCTGAACAGCTTGCGCTGGGACAGTTACAGCCGTGTTTTGCAAGCTGTCCGGGGTTCTGAGGCACTAAAAGTGCGGATGTGTGGCGACTGCCCAAGACGAGAACCGGCTGCTCTGAAAGCCCTTCCTGCTCGTCACGTACGCTTTCTAGCAGCTCTACGGACACACACGCGTCAGCCTCTTCACTGTCCTACACAGCTAGCACGCTGGCAGTTACCGTCAACTTGGAAGCAGCCGCGCAGAAGGCAGTCGCCCTGCAACCGGCGAACAGCGCACATTCGCGGCTACACGCGAGCTGGCCGCACTCGGAGCTTTCGCGGCTCTTCTCTCGCTCTTTCCCGCAGAGCTCCGGCGATGCACAACTCGAACCGCGAAAGCCGCAATGAGCTTTGTGCAAGCTGCGCAGAAGAAACAAGGCACTAAACCGGCAAATGTCCAGCTAATCTCCAACGTGAAAAGGCTCAGCAAGGAAAGCTCTTGCTAACAGCCCAGAAGCATTGCGACGCTTCTCTGGATGATTTGCCCACCAACACTTCACATCAGCTCAAGCCGGCTGCCCGGAGGAAAAGAGGCTAGGAAAGATCGTAGCAGGCACGGTTGTTGCTGCACGAGAAGTGCCTGCTCCGGAGGCTTCTTGCGAGCAGCGCTAAAAGCACGCGAACATCGCGTTTCTGTGCTTTCCTGAACAGCTTGCGCTGGGACAGTTACAGCCGTGTTTTGCAAGCTGTCCGGGGTTCTGAGGCACTAAAAGTGCGGATGTGTGGCGACTGTGCAAGACGAGAACCGGCTGCTCTGAAAGCCCTTCCTGCTCGTCACGTACGCTTTCTAGCAGCTCTACGGACACACACGCGTCAGCCTCTTCACTGTCCTACACAGCTAGCACGCTGGCAGTTACCGTCAACTTGGAAGCAGCCGCGCAGAAGGCAGTCGCCCTGCAACCGGCGAACAGCGCACATTCGCGGCTACACGCGAGCTGGCCGCACTCGGAGCTTTCGCGGCTCTTCTCTCGCTCTTTCTCGCAGAGCTCCGGCGATGCACAACTCGAACCGCGAAAGCCGCAATGAGCTTTGTGCAAGCTGCGCAGAAGAAACAAGGCACTAAACCGGCAAATGTCCAGCTAATCTCCAACGTGAAAAGGGTCAGCAAGGAAAGCTCTTGCTAACAGCCCAGAAGCATTGCGACGCTTCTCTGGATGATTTGCCCACCAACACTTCACATCAGCTCAAGCCGGCTGCCCGGAGGAAAAGAGGCTAGGAAAGATCGTAGCAGGCACGGTTGTTGCTGCACGAGAAGTGCCTGCTCCGGAGGCTTCTTGCGAGCAGCGCTAAAAGCACGCGAACATCGCGTTTCTGTGCTTTCCTGAACAGCTTGCGCTGGGACAGTTACAGCCGTGTTTTGCAAGCTGTCCGGGGTTCTGAGGCACTAAAAGTGCGGATGTGTGGCGACTGTGCAAGACGAGAACCGGCTGCTCTGAAAGCCCTTCCTGCTCGTCACGTACGCTTTCTAGCAGCTCTACGGACACACACGCGTCAGCCTCTTCACTGTCCTACACAGCTAGCACGCTGGCAGTTACCGTCAACTTGGAAGCAGCCGCGCAGAAGGCACTCGCCCTGCAACCGGCGAACAGCGCACATTCGCGGCTACACGCGAGCTGGCCGCACTCGGAGCTTTCGCGGCTCTTCTCTCGCTCTTTCCCGCAGAGCTCCGGCGATGCACAACTCGAACCGCGAAAGCCGCAATGAGCTTTGTGCAAGCTGCGCAGAAGAAACAAGGCACTAAACCGGCAAATGTCCAGCTAATCTCCAACGTGAAAAGGCTCAGCAAGGAAAGCTCTTGCTAACAGCCCAGAAGCATTGCGACGCTTCTCTGGATGATTTGCCCACCAACACTTCACATCAGCTCAAGCCGGCTGCCCGGAGGAAAAGAGGCTAGGAAAGATCGTAGCAGGCACGGTTGTTGCTGCACGAGAAGTGCCTGCTCCGGAGGCTTCTTGCGAGCAGCGCTAAAAGCACGCGAACATCGCGTTTCTGTGCTTTCCTGAACAGCTTGCGCTGGGACAGTTACAGCCGTGTTTTGCAAGCTGTCCGGGGTTCTGAGGCACTAAAAGTGCGGATGTGTGGCGACTGCCCAAGACGAGAACCGGCTGCTCTGAAAGCCCTTCCTGCTCGTCACGTACGCTTTCTAGCAGCTCTACGGACACACACGCGTCAGCCTCTTCACTGTCCTACACAGCTAGCACGCTGGCAGTTACCGTCAACTTGGAAGCAGCCGCGCAGAAGGCAGTCGCCCTGCAACCGGCGAACAGCGCACATTCGCGGCTACACGCGAGCTGGCCGCACTCGGAGCTTTCGCGGCTCTTCTCTCGCTCTTTCCCGCAGAGCTCCGGCGATGCACAACTCGAACCGCGAAAGCCGCAATGAGCTTTGTGCAAGCTGCGCAGAAGAAACAAGGCACTAAACCGGCAAATGTCCAGCTAATCTCCAACGTGAAAAGGCTCAGCAAGGAAAGCTCTTGCTAACAGCCCAGAAGCATTGCGACGCTTCTCTGGATGATTTGCCCACCAACACTTCACATCAGCTCAAGCCGGCTGCCCGGAGGAAAAGAGGCTAGGAAAGATCGTAGCAGGCACGGTTGTTGCTGCACGAGAAGTGCCTGCTCCGGAGGCTTCTTGCGAGCAGCGCTAAAAGCACGCGAACATCGCGTTTCTGTGCTTTCCTGAACAGCTTGCGCTGGGACAGTTACAGCCGTGTTTTGCAAGCTGTCCGGGGTTCTGAGGCACTAAAAGTGCGGATGTGTGGCGACTGTGCAAGACGAGAACCGGCTGCTCTGAAAGCCCTTCCTGCTCGTCACGTACGCTTTCTAGCAGCTCTACGGACACACACGCGTCAGCCTCTTCACTGTCCTACACAGCTAGCACGCTGGCAGTTACCGTCAACTTGGAAGCAGCCGCGCAGAAGGCACTCGCCCTGCAACCGGCGAACAGCGCACATTCGCGGCTACACGCGAGCTGGCCGCACTCGGAGCTTTCGCGGCTCTTCTCTCGCTCTTTCCCGCAGAGCTCCGGCGATGCACAACTCGAACCGCGAAAGCCGCAATGAGCTTTGTGCAAGCTGCGCAGAAGAAACAAGGCACTAAACCGGCAAATGTCCAGCTAATCTCCAACGTGAAAAGGCTCAGCAAGGAAAGCTCTTGCTAACAGCCCAGAAGCATTGCGACGCTTCTCTGGATGATTTGCCCACCAACACTTCACATCAGCTCAAGCCGGCTGCCCGGAGGAAAAGAGGCTAGGAAAGATCGTAGCAGGCACGGTTGTTGCTGCACGAGAAGTGCCTGCTCCGGAGGCTTCTTGCGAGCAGCGCTAAAAGCACGCGAACATCGCGTTTCTGTGCTTTCCTGAACAGCTTGCGCTGGGACAGTTACAGCCGTGTTTTGCAAGCTGTCCGGGGTTCTGAGGCACTAAAAGTGCGGATGTGTGGCGACTGCCCAAGACGAGAACCGGCTGCTCTGAAAGCCCTTCCTGCTCGTCACGTACGCTTTCTAGCAGCTCTACGGACACACACGCGTCAGCCTCTTCACTGTCCTACACAGCTAGCACGCTGGCAGTTACCGTCAACTTGGAAGCAGCCGCGCAGAAGGCAGTCGCCCTGCAACCGGCGAACAGCGCACATTCGCGGCTACACGCGAGCTGGCCGCACTCGGAGCTTTCGCGGCTCTTCTCTCGCTCTTTCCCGCAGAGCTCCGGCGATGCACAACTCGAACCGCGAAAGCCGCAATGAGCTTTGTGCAAGCTGCGCAGAAGAAACAAGGCACTAAACCGGCAAATGTCCAGCTAATCTCCAACGTGAAAAGGCTCAGCAAGGAAAGCTCTTGCTAACAGCCCAGAAGCATTGCGACGCTTCTCTGGATGATTTGCCCACCAACACTTCACATCAGCTCAAGCCGCTGCCCGGAGGAAAAGAGGCTAGGAAAGATCGTAGCAGGCACGGTTGTTGCTGCACGAGAAGTGCCTGCTCCGGAGGCTTCTTGCGAGCAGCGCTAAAAGCACGCGAACATCGCGTTTCTGTGCTTTCCTGAACAGCTTGCGCTGGGACAGTTACAGCCGTGTTTTGCAAGCTGTCCGGGGTTCTGAGGCACTAAAAGTGCGGATGTGTGGCGACTGTGCAAGACGAGAACCGGCTGCTCTGAAAGCCCTTCCTGCTCGTCACGTACGCTTTCTAGCAGCTCTACGGACACACACGCGTCAGCCTCTTCACTGTCCTACACAGCTAGCACGCTGGCAGTTACCGTCAACTTGGAAGCAGCCGCGCAGAAGGCACTCGCCCTGCAACCGGCGAACAGCGCACATTCGCGGCTACACGCGAGCTGGCCGCACTCGGAGCTTTCGCGGCTCTTCTCTCGCTCTTTCCCGCAGAGCTCCGGCGATGCACAACTCGAACCGCGAAAGCCGCAATGAGCTTTGTGCAAGCTGCGCAGAAGAAACAAGGCACTAAACCGGCAAATGTCCAGATAATCTCCAACGTGAAAAGGCTCAGCAAGGAAAGCTCTTGCTAACAGCCCAGAAGCATTGCGACGCTTCTCTGGATGATTTGCCCACCAACACTTCACATCAGCTCAAGCCGGCTGCCCGGAGGAAAAGAGGCTAGGAAAGATCGTAGCAGGCACGGTTGTTGCTGCACGAGAAGTGCCTGCTC
Source organism: Chlamydotis macqueenii (assembly GCF_036417535.1). NCBI lineage: Eukaryota > Metazoa > Chordata > Aves > Otidiformes > Otididae > Chlamydotis > Chlamydotis macqueenii. Next base: position 63,377 of record NW_028239152.1, read on the forward strand.
CGGAGGCTTCTTGCGAGCAGCGCTAAAAGCACGCGAACATCGCGTTTCTGTGCTTTCCTGAACAGCTTGCGCTGGGACAGTTACAGCCGTGTTTTGCAAGCTGTCCGGGGTTCTGAGGCACTAAAAGTGCGGATGTGTGGCGACTGCCCAAGACGAGAACCGGCTGCTCTGAAAGCCCTTCCTGCTCGTCACGTACGCTTTCTAGCAGCTCTACGGACACACACGCGTCAGCCTCTTCACTGTCCTACACAGCTAGCACGCTGGCAGTTACCGTCAACTTGGAAGCAGCCGCGCAGAAGGCAGTCGCCCTGCAACCGGCGAACAGCGCACATTCGCGGCTACACGCGAGCTGGCCGCACTCGGAGCTTTCGCGGCTCTTCTCTCGCTCTTTCCCGCAGAGCTCCGGCGATGCACAACTCGAACCGCGAAAGCCGCAATGAGCTTTGTGCAAGCTGCGCAGAAGAAACAAGGCACTAAACCGGCAAATGTCCAGCTAATCTCCAACGTGAAAAGGCTCAGCAAGGAAAGCTCTTGCTAACAGCCCAGAAGCATTGCGACGCTTCTCTGGATGATTTGCCCACCAACACTTCACATCAGCTCAAGCCGGCTGCCCGGAGGAAAAGAGGCTAGGAAAGATCGTAGCAGGCACGGTTGTTGCTGCACGAGAAGTGCCTGCTCCGGAGGCTTCTTGCGAGCAGCGCTAAAAGCACGCGAACATCGCGTTTCTGTGCTTTCCTGAACAGCTTGCGCTGGGACAGTTACAGCCGTGTTTTGCAAGCTGTCCGGGGTTCTGAGGCACTAAAAGTGCGGATGTGTGGCGACTGTCCAAGACGAGAACCGGCTGCTCTGAAAGCCCTTCCTGCTCGTCACGTACGCTTTCTAGCAGCTCTACGGACACACACGCGTCAGCCTCTTCACTGTCCTACACAGCTAGCACGCTGGCAGTTACCGTCAACTTGGAAGCAGCCGCGCAGAAGGCAGTCGCCCTGCAACCGGCGAACAGCGCACATTCGCGGCTACACGCGAGCTGGCCGCACTCGGAGCTTTCGCGG